>NW_026463944.1:0-121134 GCF_027475565.1 Acinonyx jubatus
AATAACAAGAGGAGGATGATCCCACATTCCAAACAGAAGTCTCCTGGCCTGGGTCACCCCTTCCAGACCTCAACTCTGTGGGAACAGTGTGGCTGCTGTGTTTTCCTTTCTTGATTCTGGCTAGGAGATTAACCTGCTAGAAAGTCTACCACATTGTTTAAAACTGAAAAATGCGAAACCCCATCATTACTCCAACTTTTTATTTTGTGCCCTGTGCAATTTAAAATTATTTTTTAATATTTATTTATTTCTGAGACAGAGAGAGACAGAGCATGAGTGGGGAAGGGGCAGAGAGAGAAGGAGACAGAGAATCAGAAGCAGGCTCCAGGCTCTAACGTATCAGCACAGAGCCCGACGCGGGGCTTGAACTCACAAACCGTGAGATCATGACCTGAGCTGAAGTCGGTCCCTCAACCGACTGAGCCACCCAGGCGTCCCTGTGCCCTGTGCAATTTAGAGTGGTCTTAGACAAAGTCATTATCATCACTCATCACCTTCCCGTCTTTGTTGGTAAATGAGTTGTCTGGAAGCCTTCCAGCTATACCTTAGGTAAAAATAACCTGAACATTGTGTCCTTCGATTGTGTTCATATGAGCAGTTTCTGGTTGTGTCCCCAGTCACTGTTAGAGCTGATACAGTCTCATGACACATCCCAGGAGTTTTATACCAAAACACTTGCTTTAAAGCTGTTATGTGAATTTTTACCTTTTTTCTTTCTGTAGGACTTAATTACTCTGTGTCCTGTAGTATGCTTCAAGTCAGAATTCCCTATGAATTAAGATGAACACATCTGAGCTTTGGAGACATTCACCACAAGTCACTTGTTCCTCACAGAAGACTTCCTCCAGGCATCCTCCACTCCCCAGAGGTCTCAGAGGCCTTTGACAACACTTCAAGAGGGAAGACTCCTTTCTCAGGGAGAGGAGCAGAGGAGGCAAAGTGAGGGTCCGGCTGCAGAACTTTTCCCCAGGAGTGGCTGTGATTCCACGAGCAGAATAAGAGCCATTTATTTGCACTCAATTTGTTGTGTTCCTAATATACCAAAAACAGAGCATCAGGAGTCACTGCAGAGGAGGGATGCAGGGTGAACTGGGACATAGATGCCTGCCTGTCTGGAGAATGCTGCTTCATTACTACGTAATTACTTCTGTTAACCCTCTAGGACGGGACCCTTGCCATTTTACTTCCGCAGACATGGGCAGTGATGTGTGGTGACAGCAGTTCCTCCTCTTGCATCTACCACCCCAAGCTGTAGGTGGTATCCAGTGGCAGGGACAGAGTTTTCAGGTACTGATGCTACTCTCTTGGATCCTGGTGGCAGAGAAGGTGACAGGTGCTGACACGTTCTTCTCTGGGTTACAGCTGCTTTGGGTATTGGTTCTCTTGTCTGGCATAGGCACGTAGCTGTCACTTCTGTTCTGCAGGACAGTGTGGATCCATGGGGACCTCCTCCGTTAACTGGACGATTCTGCATGCCCTACCCTAGAGGTGCCCCACCCCCATGGACCATTAGGCACGTCCACCTCCTGAACCTTGGCGGCCCTGAACCCCTCCACCTGCAACACTTGGTAAGATGATCTGAGCACTAGAAGTTGACTTGTAAAACACACCCATCTTATTTTTGTTGCTGTTAGCTCTTTGGCCAAGGTGCAGAGGCTGTACCACAGACCATTGTGATGCAAGGGCAATGTGTCTGCTGCCATTACCACATTCCTCAAGTTTCTCATGATCTCATCTTTGTCATTCCCCCCACCATGTGTTGGTACAGGTGTCTCTCGTGGAGAAGGATTGGGGCTGTATGCAGAAAAGCAGGCATAGCGCTTCAGCAGACATGCCCTGTACACATGCCATGTGCTGGGCCCCGTGAGGCATGAGGCACAGCCGAACGTGTGTCCATCTAGTTGCACCCCCAGCCATCCCTCGTTGTTTGGTGAGTGATGAACACATCTGAATCGGGGCTTTTAGGCGTCTTCATCAAGTTATAAGGGATGGTTCTTCAAGTTCTTCTTGGGGATCACCTGAGGCAGGTGGGATACCCTCTGCACGTGATTTGGGATCTGACTGGGGCAAAGAGTTTAAGTTGTCAGAAGAATGAGGGCAGGGTTTTTTTTGGTTTTGATCACCAAACAGTCGACTCAAATCAGAATAAACCTCCATCCCTTCTAGGGCTTTTTGCAGATCCAGAAGCAGGCGACACTCCCAAGAGTGACATGAACCCTGGCTCTGCCAAAACTGCCAAGAAGCACAAGGTAAATGCTGTGGCCATTTTCAGTTCTGAGTCCTTACGGACAGCCACATCTTTCTGTACAACACACTCTCCTGCCATTGTCTCTGGTTTGTGTCTCATGTGGTATGTCTGCTCTTTTGTTTTTGTTTCCAAATGCAAAACCTTTACCCCGAGTCTACGGGCTTCCCCGTTTTACACAGGCATGTCTTTGTGGTAACTTGAGAAGCTAAGCGTGCTTACGGGTGAGGACCTTTTCCAGTGTGTTCCTGGAATACATCAAGGAGGATGACACCACACTCCACTTGGAAGTCTCCTACCTTGCCTCATTCTTTCTGGACCTCCTCAATGTGGAATCATCTCCTCAGACTTCTCTCACAATATCCTGAGGCTTTGCCTGTGTTCCTGCTGGCTCAGCCCTAATACCAGTTCTCAGTGGGACCTACACAGAGCCTCAGCTGTGGTATCGGTGAAAACAAGGTTAATATTTGTTTCCAAGAACATTATAAAAAGAAGACATTAAATACGTAAAGCCTCTGCAACATCTCTGGGAAGTGTCCACTCACCCTTCTCACAGTTGCAATTAAGATATCTCCACACAATGATCATCAAAAAAAGATGGTCATGGGAGTTCGTTAAACTAAGACTGTGAACACCTCAGCCCAGGGATTGGGAATCGCTGTTTTAAACAATAAGACAAGGTCCCTCATTTTTCTATTAAAATTCGGGGCCTACCAGACAAAGAAAGAAAAGATCATTATGAGAATGTGCACATTCACAGATCTAGATCTGAAGACAATCATTTTCCATTACGTATAGACTCACAGATGCAGCCACACACTAAAGTGTTCATCTGAGGCCACAGACAAACTACAGAAGACAGAATGCATGTAGGAAAACATAAGATAAGACGGAAATAACACTAAATCTCTTTGCCTTATAGGACAACTATTTTGAAATTTCAAGAGGACTGTGCACGGTGACAGACGACAGTGATTATGTATCTATTTTAAGAAGGTGTCAGATCTGCCTGAATGCTTTCCCTGCCCATCCTGTCCCCTCCACTTTGTCCTTCCTACTGTCCCCTAATACACCTTTCACCATTCTGTGTCAGCGTCTGCTTCTAGGACCATCCACTCTCACTCCCCATTGAGTGCACACAGTGGGGTTCCTGTACACACAGGGAACAAGCTGGCAGAAATGGCGGCGACAGAGGATAGTAGCAACATCACCCTTTGTGCAAGAGAGCCTGAGGGAGTTTTCCAGGGTGGTGGGAACTTCCTGTGTCTAGATTTATAGGGTGTTTATGTTCATTTATTTTAGAAATATTCACTGACTCCCTGGTGCCTCGGAGTCAGATAGACAGGTATCTGCCCCTAGGAAATGGCGGAGTTCTAATGATGGGGAAGGATGAGGGACCAGCAGTGACTATGGGAGAGGAGTGAGGAGACCAACATGAAGTCAGACCCTCGCCCGGGATGCCAGGTCTCCCCAGACAGCACCATGTGTGGGAGGGCTCTGAGGAGCAGAGATTTCTTGATCAGACCCGTGAACTACATAATCCCCCTGCAGTTTCCTCACTGAGGGATGGCCAGAGCAGAAGCCAGCAGCTGGAGGACGCCCTGATCATGGCTGGATTGGAGCAGTGGACCTGGGGGATTGAGTCAGAGAAAGGGACGGGCAGAAGGTAGCGACAGGGAGTTTGAGAGACAAAGGGAAGAGAAGAGAAGGGACCTTTCTCTGCTGACTTCACCTACATTTCTGTGTGAACAAAAGGAGATTCTTGCCGTAAGGGTAGGGAAGAAGGCTGGCAAAAAGACAGAGTGACATTCTCAGCTCAAGTGCCCAGGATATCAGCCTTGCTCGTGAGTACCTACCACGGGAAGCCCGTGCTTTCTGTCATAATTGGAACGGCAGCTCATACCATGTAGTGAAAATCAATCCAATTATGAATCCCTCAACATTAAAGTACTGCAACAAAATTAAGTGAACAGACTGAAAGATACAACACAGGATAAAGTCCAAAGGTAGATCGACTGCAGTACTTACGGGAATCCAGTCCATCAGAAAAGGAGGTACCCCAGTGCAGGCATTCAGACACCTGGGCAATATCTGCAAATGTTAAAAAAAAATGTAGTCCTTACTTCAAAAACAACATTGGCATTAGACACAAAAGGATCATGACTTAAGGTTTAGAGAGAAACCATATGACTTCATGGTGCTGTACCCAGGACATCAAGTCGCATCAAATTATACCCTTTAACTTGAGGCTATTTGTTATATGTAGAGTTTCAAAACATAAAATGCTAGGAGAAAATGTGGGAAAGCTCCTTTCTAATCCTGAAGTGCATGGGTGATAGGAGTCTGTCTGACCATGTCTCAAAAAGCCAAAAGATGAAGGCATTTAAAAAAAATTAGTAATAGCAGAGTAGGAGGACCCTGAGCTCACCCTGTCCCATGTTTTCAACTACATAACATCCACAGCCAAGTCCGTAAACCACAGAGAGATCCAGAGAGTGGCAGAACAAACTCCACCACTAAATAGAAGCTGTATCTGAAAGGTTAGGAAGGTCAGAAAGGTGGAGGGTGGCTGCCTGCAGAGAGGGCAGAGAAAGTGAGCCCTCACACCAGGGAGCTCACACAAACAAGACTAATCCCCAAAACAGTTGGCTTTAAAACCCAGAGGGGCTGAATTCCCTTGAGTTTGGATCCTGGAGCTTTGGAGGTCAGCTGACCCAGCACTGGGTGATCCAAGAGGATGAGTGCGAGCCAGGTCCCTGCCTGTGTAGAGAGGCAATGTAAACATGGCATTGTACACAATGCCAAGGCAACAGGAGACAGATCTGCTCATGCTGACTTCTGAGTGGTTGGGGGACTTTTCCAATAATGAGGGAGTTCACAGTCACCATTTTTCTCCCCCCCTCCCCCCAGATTAAGCACAGAGGCACCTACCAGGGAGTGGACCTGCAAGGACACTCGCTACCTAACGTGCTAGCTGTGTGCCAGTCCCAAGCATTCTCTGGGGGGCTCACCCACTCCAAGCCTGCTGGCCTTGGCAAACTTTGTGCAAACCGCATGGGCACCCTGTGTGGCCAGCTGCAGGCAAAGCTGCCGTTGCACACTGTGCACATCTGCACTGCACCCAGCTATGCACCCCTGGCTACCCTCATAGGTCTCACCGAGCCACATGTCTCCAGCCACTGATGCACTCTGTGCACAGCCTTGAGCCCCTGATTGCCCTGGTGCATAGCCCCCAGCCACCAAAGGACAGCTACATATTTGTCAACAGAATCTTGGCAAGCCAGAGGGAAGTGACATGACATATTCAAAGTGCTGAATGGAAAAATCAGCAGCCAAGAATACACTATCCTGAAAGGCTATCATTCAGAACAGAAGGAGACATGGAATCTCCCCAACAAAAACTAAAAGAGTTTGTACCACTAAATCAGCCCAGCAAGAAATACTAAGAGGGACTCTGAGTGGAACAGAGAGACCAAAAGGGAGGTAGAAAACACAAATCCAGTGAAAATGAATATTTCTGTAAAAAATCAGTCGAGGAACTCACAAAAATGGATATAAAATATAATAACGTACCAAAACACAGTAGGGAGGAGAAAGTAATGGGTTCAAAGGTAAATGACCATCAACTGAATACAAACGGCTAAAAGCAAAGAAATTATGTAAAAACTTAATGGTCACCATATATCAAAAACCACCCATAAATATTCAGAGAATAAGTAGAAAGAAAATATATCACTAAAGTAAATCAGGAAAACAAGAAAGGATCGAGAAAATCATGAAAAACCACAACAAAACAGGTAATAAAATGGCAATACATACATACAAATCAATAATTACTTTGAATGTAAATGGAATGAATGCTCCAATAAAAAGACATAGGGTGTAAAAATGGATGAAAAAACAAAACAGATTTATATGCTGTCTACAAGTGACCCATTTTAGACCTCAAGACACCTACAGAATGAAAACGAGAGGATGTCGAGAAACATCATGCAAATGAATGTCAAAAGAAAGCTGGGGTAGCAATGCTTGTATCAGAGGGAAAAAAACAGAATGGACTCAAATAAAATGACAAATGAGAGAGGAGAAATAACCAACACCTCAGAAATACAAACAACCATAAGATAATATTATGAAAACTTGTAAGTCAAAACTTTGGACAATTTACAAGAAATAGATAAATTCCTAGAAACATATAAGTTACATAAACTGAAACAGAAATAGAAAACATGAACAGAACAACAGCCAGCAAGCAAATTGAGTCAGAAATCAAAAAACTCTCAACAATCAAAAGTCTAGGACCAGATGACTTCACAGGTGAACTCTACCAAACAGTTAAAACAGGGTTAAGACCTCATCTTCTTAAGCTAGTCCAAAATATAAAAAATGATGGAAAACTTCCAAATTCATTCTATGAGGCCAGCATTACCCTGATACCAAAACCAGAACAAGAGCCCACTAAAAAAGAGAACTCCACACCAATATCCTTGATGAGCATGGATGCAAAAATTCTGAATCAAATACTACCAAGCAAATTCAAAAATACCTTAAGAAAATAATTCACCACAATTAAGTGGATTTGTTCCCAAGCTGCAAGGTGGTTCCATGTTCACAAATCAATCACTGTGATGCATTACATAACTGGGAGAAAGGATAAGAACCATATGATCGGGGCTCCTGGGTGGCTCATTCCTTGAAGCATCCGACATTGGCTCAAGTCATGACCATATGGTTTATGATTCAAGCCCTGTGTTGGGCTCTCTGCTGAAAGCTCAGAGCCTGGAGCCTGATTCAAATTCTGTGTTTCCCTCTCTCTCTGCCCCTACCCCACTCACATTCTGTCTCTTTCAAAAATGAATAAACATTTCAAAAAAACCCCCACACATACGGTCATATCAATACATGGAGAAAAAAGCATTTGACAAAGTATAACATCCATTCATGATTATAACCCCCTCAAGTAGGTTTACAGGGAACATACCTCAATGTAATAAAAGTTATCTGTGAAACCCCCGCAGTTAACATCATCCTTAGTGGGGAAAACCTGAGAGCTTCTCCTCTAAGGTCAGGAAGAAGACAAAGATGTTTACTCTCACCACTTTTCATAAATGTAGTACTGGAACTCCAAGCCACAGCAATCACACAAAACAAAACAAAACAAAACAAAACAAAACAAAACAAAACAAAACAAATCCAAATCTGGAAGAAGTGAAACTTTCACACTTTGCAGATTACATGACACTATGTATAGAAAACCCTAAAGAGTCCACCGAATAACTGCCAGAACTGATCACTGAATTCAGCAATGTCAGAGGATACAAAATCATTGTACAGAAACCTGTTGCATTTCTAGACAACAATCATGAAGCAGTAGAAAGAGAAATTAAGAAAACAGTCCCATTTACAGTGCACACCAAATAATAAGACGTCTATGAATAAATCTAACCAAAGTGGTGAGTGACCTATACTCTGAAAACTATAAAACAGTGATGAAGGAAATTCAAGATGACACAAAGAAATGGAAGGACATTCCATGCTCATGGACTGGAAGTACAAATATTGTGAAAATGTCTATACTTCCCAAAGCAATTGACACAATTAATGCAATCTCCATCAAAATACCAACAGCATTTTTCACAGAACTCGAACAGTCCTAAAATGTGTATGGAACCACAAAAGACCCCAATCTTCAGAGTAAACATCCTTTAGGTGAAGTGATAATTAAGGATGGCATGATGCCTCTGGATCTTCTGCTCCAAAACACGTTAACTCTGGCCTAAGCGTATGAACAAACGTTAGACGTATCCCACCCAAGGATCATTCTACAAAATACATTCTACAGACGTACCCTCAAAACTTTGCAGATTATGAAAAATATGGAAAATCTAAAAATCGTCACGACCAGGTGGAGCCTAAGGAGACAGGATGACTGAATGTAATGTGCCAGCTGGGATGAGTCTGGAACAGAAGAGGTTAAAACCGAAGAAATCTGAGTAAACATATAAATTTTAGTTAATACTACCATATCTCTTCGGGATATTGATTGTGATAATGTACCAACTCATAGGCCATCAAGAGTCAGAAAACAGTCTGATGTATGTGGAGACTCAGTACTATCTTCCCAATTTTTTTGGTAACTAGAAACCCATCATAAATGAAAAGATTATTAGTAATCATGGTTTTATTTTTTCAACACATAATATTATAAAACTGGTTCTAGTATAAGTTACTAGTGATTGACATTTACCTATTCTTGTTGTTCTTACTATTGTTTAATTTAAATAATAGCATTCATGTTACAGAAAACCAAATGCACAATGATGTACAATTCATAGAAACATCTACTTTACATATTTTAAGATAACATATATATATATATATATATACACCACTGTATCATGTGGTATGTAAATTAAGTGTTTTTCTGATCTTGAATGATCATGTCATTGAGTGGCTTTCCATAAAGGTGGTTATCCTAGATAATAAATGATACTCAGATTTTACAGGATGTACTTCACATCATGCTTGAACATTTTCAAAAAAAAAAGTGTACAAACGGCCAGATGAATCATTGTGACTGGCTCACTTATTCTAAAGAATCCTTGCTTTAACATTTTCATGCATATTTTTAGCAAGAATACAACAGAATCAAATATTTCCAAATCAGAGATATTCAAAGACTGGAAGAAAGATAGGGAGTTCAAGGGGTTTCAGAAGGAAAAGATGTGACTGTGAAGTGGCAGTCACAGGCAAGCAACTTTCTCTGGGCCACTTTGACAGGTTTGCATGAGGATATGTGACTTGCCAAAGGATAAGACCCAGAAGCACAAGAGGGAAAGACGACACTTTAGGAAGAGGTGACTTGGAAAGGGTGCTTCTGTGCCTACGTGGTGGCTCAGCAACCTGGCTGGGGGTCCCTGGGTCAAAGATTTCAAAAGTCCAGCAGTAACTTAGACTCACAAAGATCTTAGTAACGTATCAAAGTAACTTAGACCCACAAAGATCTTAGAGCCACAGAGTTGATCTTCATCTATGATTAGGAGATGGTCATAGTTTCCCAGGATATGAAAATCGGGCTGGCAGTAGGTGGCTAAATATTATTTAGGGCTATATTTCTAATAAAAAATGAATGTGTAAAAATTTGGGTTTGGAATGTTAAGAAAAATCATAGGCCCCACATCACCAAACCTAGTTTCATCCCTGCAGGAATGTAACCTTTAACCAGTCGACATAATTGCCTAGTCAGTGCTAGAAATTTTACTGATAGACCACTGCCATCCCCCTCAGGGAGACAATCTTGCCTAAATAAGGTATTCCATGCCACTATTTTTTTAATTTTTAATTTAAGTTTATTTATTTTGAGAGAAACAGAGAGCACATGCAAGGGAGGGACAGGGAGAGAGGGAGAGAGAGAATCCCATGACAACGAGTTTATGATCTGAGCCACTATCAAGAGTCAGACACTTAACCAAGCTATCCAAGCACCCCAAGAATACGGGCTTTCAAAGGTTAGCAGTCTTGGCTGGGACACACCCCTAAGGGCACTGGCCTACTCCTGGAGAGAAGGCAGCAAACTACTTGCAGGCATATGGCATGGAAACAGTTATCTGTACAATGCCTGGTGCACACAGTGGGCAGATTATATACTCATCTTGCGGAGCATCCCTGAGAGGCAGTGGTCAGAAGAGGGGACAAAGGAGCTGGGACAGAGGAGCTGCGTGACGCCATTTCCCTCCTCTGCTCCCCAGCATAAACACAGAGCCACCTGCTGGAAATAAGGCAATTCCCACACTGTCTGCCTAACCTGCTTACACCAAGCCCCACCTTCCTGTGCTCTGGCGAGACTGGCCTTCTAGGTCAAGCTTGCCTCGGTCCCAGAGGAGCTGGCCCCTTCTCCAGAAGACCAGCAGAAGCCCCTGACCACACCACCTCTCTTGACCAGACAGTTGTGCAGGGCTTCACTTCTCGTGGCAGTCGTTCCAAGTCTCATTTAACAAGCAGATCAGAGCAGACCTAGATAAAACGCACCACGTTCTGGCCAAGGACCATACATTGCCCATACAACTGGCCTGAAGGATAGTGCAGCCAGAACACAAAACAGTGCACGCAACACACACCGCAGACACTCCCTGATGTGCCAGGCCCTGGACACTAGATGACATCCTCTTCATAAAGCCATTTATCTCACAGGCAGGTAACCTAAGGAGCTTTTGGAACACAGAGAAGGCAAATACTCAGCCAAAATGCCAAGACAAGAGGAATGCATCCCAAATGAAAGAACAAGATAAGGTCATGGCCAGAGAAATGGAAGGAACACTTCCAAACTCATTCTATGAGGCCAGCATGGCCTGGAGTCCAAACTGCACAAAGACCCCACTAAAAAGGAAAACGACAGACCAATTTCCCTGATGAACCTGGATGCAAAAATTCTCAACAAAAATTAGCACACTGGATCCAACAACACAGAAAAAGAATTAATCCCCACAATGAGGTGGGATTTATTCCTGGGATGCACAACGGATTCAATGTCTGCTAATCAACTGATGGGATACATCACATCGATAAAAGAAAGGATAAGGACCACATGATCCTCTCAACAGATGCAGAAAAAGCATTTGACCAAATACAGAATCCTCTCTTGATGGGAAAAGAAAACCCTCATGAAAGGAGGGATAGAAGGATCGTGCCTCAACAGCATAAAGTCCAGATACGAAAGTCCCACAGCCAATATCATCTTCAATGGGGAAAAGCTGGGAGCTTTACCCCTAATGTTAGGAACACGACAGGGATGTCCACTCGGGCCACTGTTATTCAACATACTGTTGGAAGTCCTAGCCTCAGCAATCAGACAACAAAAAGAATACAAGGTGTCCAAATTGGCAAGGAGGGGTCAAACTTTCCCTCCTCGCAGACGTGATACTCTCCGTGGAAAATCCACAAGACTCCACCAAGAAACTTCTAGGACTCATACAGGAATTCAGGAAAGCCTCAGTATATAAAATCAATATACAGAATTTGATTGCATTTCTATATGCCAATAATGAAGCAACAGAAAGAGAAATCAAGGAATTGATCTCATTTACAATTGCACTGAAAACCATAAAATACCTAGGGATCAACCTAACCAAAGAGGTAAAAGACCAGTACACTGAAAAGAATAGAGGGGTGCCTGGGTGGCTCAGTCGGTTAAGCACCGACGTCACCTCAGGTCATTATTCCCCAGTTTGTGGGTTCAAGCCCCACACTGGGTTCTGTGCGAACAGCTTGGAGCCTGGAGCCTGTTTCAGATTCTGTGTCTCCCTCTTCTCTCTACCCCTCCCCTGCTCATGCGCGCTCTCTCTCTCTCGCTCTCTCTCTCAAAAATAAACATTAACAAAATTAAAAGAAAAAACAACAGAACATCTATGAAAGAAATTGAAGACAGAAAAAGAAAATGGAAAAAAATGGAAAAACATTCCATGCTCATGGATTGGAAGAACAAATACTGATAAAATGTCAATACTACCCAAAGCTATCGACACATTCAATGCAATCCCAATCAAAATTGCACCAGCATTCTTCTCGAAGCTAGAACAAGCAATCCTAAAATTTGTATGGAACCACAAAAGACCCTGAATAGCCAAAGTAATCTTGAAGAAGAAGACCAAAGTGGGAGCCATCACAATTCTGGACTTTATCGTGTATTACAATTCTGTAATCATCAAGACAGTATGGTACGGGCACAAAAACAGACACAGAGATCAATGGAACAGAATAGGGAACCCAGAAGTGGACCCTCAAACATATGGCCGACTCATCTGTGACAAAGCAGGGAAGAATATCCAATGGACAAAAAGAGTCTCTTCAGCAAATGGTACTGGGAAAACTGGACACTGAGAAGAATGAACCTGGACCATGTTCTGAAACCATACACACACAACCTCAAAATGGATGAAAGACCTAAATGTAAGACAGGAAACCATCCAAATCCTAGAAGAGAAAACAGGCAACCTACCTCTTTGATCCTGGCCACAGCAACTTCTTGCTTGTCATGTCCCCAAAAGCAAGGGAAACAAAAACAAAAATGAACTATTGGGACCTCAAGATAAAAAGCTTCTGCACAGCAGAGGACACAATCAGCAAAACTAAAAGGCAGCTGAATGGAATGGGAGGAGATATTTGCAAGTGACATATCACATAAAGGGTTAATATCCAAAATCTATAAAGAATTATCAAACTCAACACCCAAAAACCAAATAATCCAATGAAGACATGGGCAAAAGACATGAAGAGACACTTTAACAAAGAAGACATCCAGATTGGTCACACATGAAAAGTTGCTCAACCTCACTCGTCATCACGGAAATACAAATCAAAACCACAAGGAGATATCCCCTCACACCTATCAGAATGGCTAAAATTAACACCTCAGGCAACAACACATGCTGGCAAGGATGCAGAGAAAGGGAACCCTTTTGCAATGCTGGTGGGAATGCAAACTGGTGTAGCCACTCTGGACAATAGTATGGAGATTTATCACAAAAACTAAAAACAGAACTCCACAATGACCCAGCAATTGCACTACTAGGTATTTATCCAAGGGATACACAAACGCTGACTCAAAGTGGTACATGCACTCCAATGTTTACAGAAGCATTACCAAAAAAAGCTAAATTATGCAAAGAGCCCAAATGACCACTGACTGATGAATGGATGAAGAAGATGTGGTATACTGATACAATGGAATATTACTCGGCGATCAAAAAGAATGAAATCTTGCTATTCGCAACAACATGGATGGAACCGGACTCTATTATGCTAAGCAAAATATGTCAGAGAAAGACACACATCATATGATATCTCTCGTCTGTGGAATTTAAGAAATAAAACTGATAAACATAGTGAGAGGAAAGCAGAAATAAGACACACACAAAGAGGGAGTCAAACGATAAGAGACTCTTAAATATAGAGAACGAATGCAGGGTTCCTGGAGGGCTAGTGAATAGGGGAATGGGCTAAATGGGTGATGGGCATGAGGGGGGGCACTTGGGATGAGGACTGGGTATTTTTTGTACTTGATGGGTCACTAAATTCTACTCCTGAAACTGGATGCCACTATAAGATAACTAACTTGGGCTTAAATTTAAAAATAAATAAATACATATTAAAAATAAATAAAAAAATGTAATACCAGTCAAAAGAAAAGAATATTTAAATCAGACTCTTTGAGTGGAAATGAAAGACCAAAAGTCATACAGACAACAAAGGATCAGAGAAAACATCAAGGAACAATGGCAAAACAACTAATAAAATGGCACTAAATATATATCTATCAATAATTACCCTGAATGTAAATGGACTAAATGCTCCAATCAAAAGACATTGGGTAGCGTGTCAGAATAGACAAGAGAAGAAAAAGCAAGCAAGCAAGCAAGCAAACAAACACACAACAAGACCTATCTAGATGCTGCCTACAAAGCCTTATTTGGACCTAAACTCATCTGCAGACTTAAAGGGAGGGAATGAAGAAATATTTCTCATGCCAATGACGTCAAAAGAAAGCCAGTAGCAATACTTCTATCAGGCAAAATAAACTCTAAAACCAAGACTGTATTTTTGTACCCTTTGGATAAATACCTAATAGTGAAATTGCATGCACCCAATATTTATACCAGCATTATCAACAATAGCCAAACTATGGAGAAAGCCCAAATGTCCATCAACCGATGAAGGTATAAAGGAGGTGTGGGGTAGGTGTGTGTGTGTGTGTATATATATGTATACACATACATACATATATACGTATATACATACGTATATGTAATGCATACATACATAAAATGGGATATTACTCAGCCATCAAAAGAATGAAATGTTGCCAATTGCAATGATGTGAATAGAGCCAGAATGTATTGTGCTAAGTGAAATACGTCAAACAGAGAAAGACAAATATATGATTTCACTCATGTGGAATTTAAGAAACAAAACAGATGAAAACATGGGAAGGGGCAGTAAAAGAGAAGAGTGGTACAAACCATATGAGTCTCTTAATGATAGAGCAAAAACTGAGGGTTGATGGAGGAAGATGGGTGGGGGATGGGTATTAAGGAGGGCACTTGTTGTGATGAGCACTGGGCATTGTATGTAACTGATGAATCACTAAGTTCTACTCCCGAAACCAATCATGCACTGTACGTCAACTAAAGCTTAAATTAAAAAAAATAAAGCTGTAACAAGAGATGAAGACGGACACAATCTCATAATAAAGGGGAAACCAAACAAGAAGATCCAACGATTGTAAATTTTTATGCACCCAACATACAATCACTGAATAGACAAAACAATTAACAACAAATGTAAAGAAACTCATTTATAATAATGCAAGGAGAGTAGAGGACTTTAACATATCACTCACATCAACAGACAGAACCTCTGAGCAGAAAATCAACAAGGAAACAATGGCTTTGAATGATACACTGGACCAGATGGGTTTAACAGATATATTCAGAACACTCCATACTAAAATGGCAGAATACACATTCTTTTCAAGTGCACATGGGACATTCTCCAGAATCGATCACATTCTAGGTCACAAATCAGGCCTCAACAGATACCCAGACAGAGATTAGACCAAGCATCTTTTCTGACCACAAAACTAGGAAACTTGAAGTCATCCAGAAAGAAAGACAGAAAGACAGACAGACAGAAAGAAAGACAGACAGACAGAAAGAAAGAAAGAAAGAAAGAAAGAAAGAAAGAAAGAATAAAGGCCACAAATAAAGGGTGGCTAAACAACATGCTACTAAACGAATGGGTCACCCAGGAAATCAATGAGAAAATACACTGAAACAAATGAAAATGAAAATGAAGATGCACTGGTAAAAACCTTTGGAATGAGGCAAAAGCAGTCTAAGATGGAAGTATATATAGCAATACAAGCCTACCTGACAGAGCAAGAAAAATCTCAAACAATCGAAACTAAACAACCAAAGGAATGAGAAAAAGGACAATGCAAGCCTAAAGACAGCAGAAACAAGGAAATAATAAAGATTAAGGCAGAAATAAGTGATAATAGAAACCAGAAAAACACTAGACCAAATCAGTGAAACCAGGGGCTGGTTCTTTAAAAACAGTAATCACCTTGAAAACCTCCTAGGCAGACTTTTCACAAAGAAGAGAGAAAGGACTCAAATAAAATCACAAATAAGAGAGGAGAAATAACAGTCCACAACACAGAAATACAGTTAGAAGATAATATTAGGGAAAACGATAGGCAACAAATTGGACACTCTGAGAAATATGGATAAATTCCTCGAAACACATAAACTACCAAAACTGAAACAGGAAGATATATAAAATCTGAAACCAGAAAGAAACTGAATCAGTAATAAAAAAAATACCTCCCCCAACACAAGAAGAGTTCAGGGCCAGCTGGCTTCACTGATGAATTCTACCAAACATTTAAAGAAGAGGGGATATCTATTCTCCTCGAATTATTACAAAAAATAAAAAAGAAGGAAAACTTACCAATTCATGTCATCAGGCCATCATTACCCTGATACCAAAACCAGATAAAGACTCCCCTAAAGCAGAAAACTGCAGGGGCCCCTGGGTGACTCGGTTGGTTGACTGTCCAACTCTTACCTTCAGATTAGGTCATTATCTTGCAGTTCCTGGGTTCGAGTCCCACATTGGACCCTGCACTAACAGTATGGAGCATGCTCAGGATTCTCTCTCTCTCCCATCCCTCTGCCCTCCCTCACCTATATGTACTCTAAGTAAATGAATAAACATTTAAAAATATATTTAGAATTTTTTTTAAATAAAACTGCAGACCAATAGCCTGATGAGTGTGTATGCAGAAATTCTCATGAAAATACATTCAAACTAAAGTCAGCAATACATTAATAGAATCATTGACCATAATCAAGTGGGATATACTCCTGGACTGCAAGGGTGGTTCCACATTCACAGATCAATCAACATGATGCACCACAGTAATAGAAGAAAGGAGAAGAACAATATGATGCTTTCCACAGATGCGGGAAAAACATTTGACAAAATGTCACATCCATTCATGATAAAAACCCTCAGCAAAATAGATTGAGACTCAACCTACCTGCACATAGTAAAGCCCACCTGTGAAAAACCCACAGCTAATCTCATCCTCAATGGGCAAAAACTGAAAGCTTTTCCTCGAAGGTCAGGAACAACGCAGGGATGACCCCTCACACCACTGCTACTCCACATAGTATTGGAAATCCTAGCCACAGCAATCAGGCAACAAAAAGAAATAAGAGGCACCTAATTGGCAAGGAAGAAGTGGAACGCTCGCTATTTGTAACTGACATGATGCTCTCTATAAAAAACATGAAAGACCCCCATAAAAATTGCTGGAAGTGATACATGAGTTTCACAAGTCACAATATACAGAAATCCATGTACAGAAATCTATTGCGTTTCTATAGATGAATCATGGATTAACAGAAAGAGAAAGTAAGGAGTCAATCCCATTGACAGGTGCACCAAATACCACAACATACCAGGAATAAACCCAACCAAAGAGGTGAAAGGCCTATACTCTAAAAGCTATGAAACACTGATGAAAGAAATGGAAGAGGACACAAAGAAATGAGAATACATTTCATGTTCATGGATGAGAAGAACAAATATTGTTAAAATGTCTACACTCCTCAAAACAATCTACACATGTAATGCAATCCCTATCACCCTAACAAAACATTTGTCACAGAACTAGAACAAGTAATCCCCAAATTTGTATGGAACGACAAAAGACCCCAGACAGCCAAATAAAACTTGAACAAGAAAAGCAAAGCTGGAGACCTCACAATTCCAGACTTGAGGTTATATTACAAAGCTGTAGTGAGCAGAACAGTATGGTACTGGCAAAAAAAAAAAAAAAGAAAGAAAGAAAAAGAAAACACACACAGACACATAAATCAATAGAATGGAAACCCAGAGATGAACTCACATCTATATGGTCAAGTAATCCTCAACAAAGCAGGAAAGAATATCCAATAGAAAAAAAAGATAGTCTTGAGGCACATGAGTGGCTCAGTCACGGAAGCATCTAATTGTGGATTCAGCTCAGGTCATGATCTCAGCATTCATCAGTTTGAAATCCGTGTCAGGCTCTGCACTGACAGTGTAGAGCCTGTGTGGGATTCTCTCTGTCCATTTCTCTCTGCCCCTCTTCTGCATGCTCTCTCTCTCTCTCTCAAAAAGAAATAAATACACTTAAAAAAAAAAACCGTCTCCTCAACATATGGTTTTGGAAAAACTAGACTGCAACTTGAACACAAAACAAAACAACAACAGACCACTTTCTTAGAACATACACAAAAATAAATCCAACATGGATAAAGACCTACGTGTGAAACCTAAAACCATAAAAATCCCAGAGGATAACACAGGCAGTATCTTCTTTGACAATGGCTGTACACACGCCTTTGTTGATATATCTCCTGAGGTAAGGGAAACACAAGCAAAAAGAATGGGACTTCATAAAAATAAAAAGCTTCTGTCACCAAGGAAATAATCAACAAAACTAAAACACAACCTACAGCATGATCATAATTGCAAATGACATCTGATAAAGGGCTTGTGTCCAAAATATATAATTATACACACCCAAAGAATGAGAATTCCAATTAAAAATGGGCAGAGGACACAAATAGATATTTTCCCAAAGAAGACATACAGATAGCTAAGAGACACATGAAAAGATGCTCAACAATACTGATCTTCCGGGAAATACAGTTCAAAAGTACAATGAAATAACTCACATCTGTCAGAATGACTAAAATCAATGAATGACGAAACCACATGTGTTGCCAAGGATGTGGGGAAAGAGGAAACCTCTTGCACCGTTGGTAGGAATGCAAACTGGTGCAGCCACTCTGGAAAACATCATGGAGATTCCTCAAAAAATTCAAAATAGAACTACCTTACAATCCAGCAATTTCATTACGAGGTATTTACATAGAGAATACAAAAATAATCCTTCAAAGGGATACATGCACCCTGATGTTGACAGCAGCATTTTCTACAACAGCCAAATTATGGAAACTGCCCAAGTTTCCATCAACTGATGAATAAATTGAGAAGTAGTATATGGAATGAAACATTATTTCGCCCCAAAAACATGAAATCTTTTCATTTGCCACGAGGTGGATGAAGCGAGAGAATGTTAGGCTGGGTGAAATAAGCCTGTCAGAGAAAGACAAATACCGGGTGATTTCACTAACACGTGGAAATGAAAGAAAACAAAGGGGGCAGGAGGGGGAGGAGACAGAGACAAACAAACAGACTCTTAACTAGAAAACAAACTTAGGGGTTCCACAGTGGGGTGGGGGATGGGTGAAACAGGTGATGGGTATTAAGACATGCACCTGGGATGAGCACCCAGTGAAAGTGGAAGTGTTGCTCTATATTTATACCTGAAACTAATATTACGCTCTACTTTACCACCTGGAATTTAAACTAAAATATAACATAAGGTTGATGACACCTACCTACCAGGTTTTCTGTAGTTTTCAATCACTTCACTAGGTTGGAAAAATAACCGTGAAAATTTATAAAAGCATGTATGATGTGGGGGACAGTTTGTGCCCTTACCTCGGTCTTTGGTTCCAGCAGGACTCGGAAAGTGGGTCCCAGCTCATTCTTCTAGAAGGTCCTGAGACGAATATTTCATGTATTCACACCGTAACTGAATGCAGCTCCTGGTCTTCTGAGTTTCTGTTAGGCTTTCTCCCCGGAAACAAGCCTGAATCTGGAACAAACCATCCACGGTATCCATGATGTGATGTCGTGAGACCCCTCGATCCACGGGTCCTTTAGCAAAATACATCTTCAAATACTGTCTGGGAAAGTGAGTAATGAAACATGGGAACAGCCCACAAGATGCAAGGGCCTGTGCTGCTGACCGACTGGCCAGTGCCCAGGGAAGCCACCCAGGGCCCTCTCCTCAACACTCAGTGCAACAAGGCAGCTTCTCTCTGGCAACTCAGGAGACACCAAGTTGCTGCAAGGCTCCCAAGGTCTCCCCTGGGGCGGGTGGCAGAACCTGCTGGAAACGCAGCTCTGCTCTCTGTCCTCAGGCAAGGGCAGAGGCCCTGAGTCCTCTGGGGGCGACAGAAGCCCTTCCTGCTCTGAGGTGCCCTGGGTCAGAAAAGCCAATGGGGCGCCCTCTGCCGGCCATCACTGCACACCCAGAGGAACCGGCCCCTCCTGGTTTGTGGTGCTGGAGCTCTACCTGCTGGCCACCATGGGAATTCCTGCAATGTTGAAGGCCAATGTTCAGGCCCTCAGCTGAGGGACTGAAGGTGTTCTGCGCAAATAAGCCTGTTCTCCACATTGGGAGGGGTCTGAGTGACAGGGCCTGGGACACTAAGAAATCTTTTCCTTCTCCTTTCTTGTGAGTGCAGCATGAAACCACATTTATTTATGCAATGACATCATCTGTAACACTTTCAGCAATGTTCACAGAAAAAGAGCCCACCTATTTACACATGCTGAACAAGAGGTAATTGTGTTTACCACCAAAATGCTTAGGTTAGATAAAGAATTGACACCTTTGAGAGAGAGATACCAGCTTCCAGCTCTGGAATGAATAAGTCCTAGGGCTACAAGGTACAGCCAATGGAATAGAGTCAATCTTGTAATAATAATGTTGCATGCTTTCACATGATAGCCGCACTTGTGGTTAAGTACAACATAATTTATAGATATATGGAATGACTACACTTTATGCCTAAAACTAATACAACAAATGTGTGAACAATATTTCAATAAATAATCGACATCCTTTACACTATTTTTAATTTCTCCTTCTTTGCCATTAAAAAAATCATTCCTGGGGTGCCTGGGTGGCTTAGTCAGTTAAGCGTCCGACCTCGACTCCGATCATGATCTTACAGTCCATGAGTTTGACCCCACCTTAGACTCTGCACTGACAGCTCAGAGCCTGGAGTCTGCCTCAGATTCGGTGTCTCCCTCTCTCTACCCCCTCCCCAGCTCCCGCTCTCTGAAAAAAAGAAAAAATAAACATTAAAAATTTTTTTAACATCATGCCTAATTTAGACTCTGTGAAATTCCATTTATCCCACATTCTCTAACATCACCATCTGGATGTTGAGAGCTTCTCTGAAAAGTCACTAATAATATCTTTGATGGACATATGTGACAAGGTCGCATGCAACTAACAGGGAGCTACACATCTGTTACGACTTTACTGTAAGCACCTTGGCTAATATTTTCAAATTATGAAAATGAGCTGGGTCCCAGCTCCTTCTTCTAGAAGGTCCTGAGAGTCAACATTTGGCGTCTTCACTTCCCAACTGAATGCGGCTCCTGTTCCTCCGAATTTGTGTCAGGATTTCTCCCCCGAAACAAGCCTGACCCGGAACAAACCAAGCCCAGCCTCTCTGACGTGGCCTCACGGGACCCCCTGAATCCACGGATCCTCCAGGGAAATACCGGCAGGGGAAATGAGGAACAAACCACGGAACAGCCCAGAAAAAGCGAGGGACTGTGCCGCCAACCGACCACCCGCGCTTCCGGGGAAGCCGCCCAGGCCCTGCCTCCCGCGCCTCGGGACGCAGCCCCACCACCTAGGACACGCCAAGGGGCTGCGAACCCTCCAGGGTCTCCCCCAGGCCCTGGGGCGGAACCTGCTGGAAACGCAGCTCTGGCTCTTTGCCCACACTCAGAGGCACTGGGTCCTCAGAAGCAAGGAAGCCTTCCCAGCCCGGAGGCGCCCTGGATCAGAAAAGCCTAGTGGGCGCCTTCTCAGGCCACCACTGCCCACGCAGAGGCCCGGCCCCTCCCTGGGCGTGGTGCGTGCGCGCCGTCTGCCGGCCGCCGTGGGAATTCCTGCAATGCTCAAGGCCATGGCTGCTCAGCTGGAAGTACCGAGAGTGCAGCTGGTCCAGTGAAGCCTGTTCTCCTGATCCAGAAGGGTCTTAGCGAAGGGCTTGCTTGGGACACAAAGAAACCTTTTCCTTCTCCTTTTTACTGAGTGAAGAATGAAACCGAATTTATTGACGTAGTGATATCATGTGTAATGCTTTAAGCAGCATTCGCAGAAATACAGACTGCAAATTGACACCTGCTGACCTACAGGTTATGGTGTTTAGCACCATAATACTTGGGTTAAATAAAAAAGTTGACACCTCTGAGAAAGAGATACAGGCTTCCAGCTATGGAATGAATAAGTCATTGGGATATAAGGCACAGCCCATAGAATACAGTCAATCCTGTAAGAAAGTGTTGCATGCTTTGGAGAGCATAATGTATACACACGGAATCACTATGATATATTCCTGAAACTAATACAACATAATGCATCTATTATATTCAATTCAAAATGAGAATATTTTTAATTTCTCCTTCACTATTAAAAATTATTTCTAATTGAGAACATGTGAAATTCCATTTATACCACATTCTCTGTCACCATCTTGGTGTTGAGAGCTTATTTTTCAAGTTGTCAATAATGTCTGTGAGGGCACAAATGTGACAAGGTCAGAATGCACATCTAGAGGGAGCTACACATCTGTTATAAGTTTCCTGCCTGTATATGGGTAATATTTTCAATGAAAAGTGCCTTAAGGATGTAGATGGATGAAATAATTTCCCTAACACTCATAGGTAGACAATTGAGCCTTCAAATAATAATTGCCATGTCTTCACAATCAGAGGAAGGCTGGGTGAAGACATAGGTTTCTTCTTTCATGTAAGAGAAGGCTGTGGCATTTTAAACTCCTCACTTAACATCCAGAATCCAGAGATCGGCAGTAGATGTAAGAATAGCAATGCACCATCATGTTGCACATAACTAGTTCCAGAAGGAGAATACAGACCTTATTCTAAAATACTTTTGGTTGAGTGCAACAATCCATCATTGCAAGTTCCAGGCTGCCGGCTCTGGGGGCAGCACAATGCCTGACTCCCGGTTTTGGAACATAAGGAAGGTCATGCTTAAGCAGGGGGAATGGAGCAGGGACTGGGGGAGGGCGGGGAGACAGATCATAGTTTCCTCCCCATGGGGCACACTCTGCTCACCTGCTGATGAGCTGCACACTCTGCCTCAAGCCATCTCTCTCCATGACCGATCCTGAGACTGGGTCCCAACATGCCAGGCAAAATGAGGGGGGGACCCATCTTTCCAGCGGCAATGGCCTCTACAGAGCTTGCCGCAGTGAGGTTGGAGCCTTGTACTCATGGAACTGTCATGCCCAGGTTTCCTACCCTTTCTGCCCCCAACACTTCTTAGTGTTCACAGAGCCCCCGCCTGCATGGGCCCATCAACCTCTCCACACACCGTGACCAGCTCCATCCTCTCCTCCTTGCCTCCTCTTTGTCTCCACTTCTCTCTATTCCTGTCTCCCTCTGTTTCTTCCTCTCACTCTCTCAGACATGCCCAATTCTCCCATCGCTGACTCAGTGCCTCTCTCCTTGCCTGTCTCTTTCTCTGCCTCTCCACAGGCCCTCAGCTTTCTGCTCTGTGCAGCCCTGTCCAGGAAGCAGGGCACCACGTGTCCTGTGTCCCCCTCTCTCCTGTCATGTTTTAGCGCAGGCCCTGATTGAAGTGGATGAGAATCCTGTTTACAGAAGCTGCTCATGCTGACCTTTACTGCAGCATTGCTGTTCCAAGCCACTCCTGGGAAGCGTGTGGACAGCCAGGCCTTGACCCCTTGGTGGCCCAGCCATGACCCCAATGTTGCTGGAGGGCTGGTTGCCTCCGCAACCTGGGAGGAAGAAGGGCCCTGCAGGCGTCAGGGGCTCTGTGGCAGAATGCATGGGCTTTGAGGACCCGGAAAGAGCCAGATGCTTACAACCAAATCCTCCTTGGAGGTTAGGGAGGAACAGTATCATGTCACTGAACTCTGTCCTACCCGTGTGTCACTAAGGAAACAGTGGGAGGAGGGGCACCCAGGTGGCTCAGTCGGTTAAGCGTCTGACTTCGGCTCAGGTCACGATCTCATGGGTCGTGAGTTTGAGCCTCTCATTCGGTTCTGCGCTGACAGATCAGAGCCTGGAGCCTGCTTTGGATTCTGGGTCTCCCTCTCTGTCTCCCCCTCCCTCACTTGTGCTCTGTCTCAATACACTGGGAGGAATATGGGACCTCATAAGACTCACTCCAAAACTACCACCGTTAGTCTTCCTCAGTGCCCACCTGGATTGGTGCTGTGAGATAGCGAGTAGGTGGGAAAAGTCCACAACATGTGGATTAATGCAGGGTTTCCTCGCTGTTCTACCAGAGACACTGCTGACCCCTCATCCATGTCTTGCAATCAGGAATCAGCCACTTCCTGGGGACTGACAGCTGCCCTGCTGATCACCACACACCATGGTGATTAGCAGGTGCCGTGTGCTTGCGAGTAAACTGATATTACACTGTATGTTAATTACAGTTGAATTTTAAAAAAAAAGTCCATATAGGGCAAAGAAGACATTTCTACAGAAATTTTAACGTATTTTGATCTAAATGATAATGAAAATTGAATATATTAGAGGGATATCTGTAATACTGAGTGCATATAACAGGTCCAGTGACTTTAAAATTTTCTGCTGACTCATGATTACAAGTCTATCTAGAAGTATACTTCAGTATACTCACAACAAAAACAGTTCTCCAGGGGTAAATTAGACAAGCACAAGTTCCCATAGAGGCAGTAATAATGTTTCCAAAGAATTTCAAACACATCAGAGCCAGGAGGGAAATGGTCAGGCAAAATATGGACAGGCTGAAATAATATCAGAGATGATGGGGAATCTTAAAGATGTTTACAATCTATCTGTCGCAAAGAATCATCTTTATAAACCCTTTACCAGCCTCCAGGAGGTTATAAGCACACCTCACAAATGTCTCCTCACACAGGATCAAGAGGACAGATGGCTTACAAAAGAGCAGGAACAAACTTGTGGGGGTGATGACTGTGTTTGCTATCTTGTGGTCATGGTTTCATTGCTGCTTACATATGTCAAATATCAACGAACTGTATTCTTTAAAAAGGTGTTGTTACCCTATACAAATTACACGACCCTGAAGCTGTAGGAAAGATGTAAAAGGCAACACTGAGAAATTTCATTTTGCTGACAAACATACTACAACTGTGTTTTAATAGTAAGAATTTGTAAGCCAATGTAAAATAGAAAAATTAAGAAAATGCAAATTTATAGTAGGTACGAAGTCAATGACTTCTGGTGTACATTCACGAAGTACCTGGATAAAATCCTTTGGAATATCTCCAAACTGTGCCCCAAATTCATGGAAGAACAGAAGGAAATAAAAACACAAAATGTACTAGAGATACAAATGAGATTGTTCTAGAGAAAGATGTTGACAGATATGGGTATATCTGAGAGAGACGGGCAACTGCTATTATAATAATATGGGATTATTTTTCCAAGAAAATAAATTACACATTATGGTTCACTTTTTGATGTTTTCTTTCAATGTTCACTTTGATTCTGAATCACAGCTCAAAATGTCAGATTTCTGAGGTACATAAAGATTTGCATAATCAGGTGATCATGTATATTTTGATAATATCTGTGGGATTTTAAGTTACCTGAACACGCATCTTCAAATAGCCCAATGAAAGGAATTCATGTTTCTATTTCATGGTATTGTGCCAAAATCAATCAATAGCAACTCTGAAAATGGATCTCTCAAATAATACAAAATTCCTGGGTACGGTAAACCAAAACAATAGTACACATCTCATTCTACAAAAACTGGACTTAGAAGCATTTTAGGAGCAAAACACTCGCAATGCAATTCATACTAATTCACATACCAAGCTTAATTGTGTGCAAAGAAACCTGCTAGAAAGTAGCCTCTGAAATCTATAACATTTTCATCTTCAGCTCTCAGAGATGAGATCACAAAAATGTGTAATGGTGGGAAATACACACTCACCGTCTTTGACTAGCCACTGTCTGAAAGAAAGCAGTAGCTGTCAGCACAATGGTTGGTCATGGGGCTCAAATGCACCAAAGACAGAGGCCATCTTGTCACGAAGGTAAAACATCTTCGGCTGTGGGCACTCTTGGTGCCTCTGGCAGCTGTCTGGCAGCTGATATCGGTAGGTGACGCTGAACTAGATTAGACCCAATGAGGCCAGGAACACTAGGTTCTCACGGTCAACGGCCATGAGTAGGTGGAGGTGGGAAATGCAAGACAAGTTAGTTGATGGAAGAATTCAGAGATGAGGTAGGGAGAGAGCTGAACCAATCTGTGAGAGGCAGCCTAGGTACAGGGGGAAATTTCTCATAAAGACGATCAAGAATTTTCCTCCTTCATAGTCTCAAAAGAAACAGAATCGATTCTATTTAGATGGGAGGCATTCGTGTGGAATGATTCTGCCTCAGTGCAAGGGTTATTCCTGACGACTGGGACTTTCCAGACCCCGCTCTAAGGATCTGGTACATGCCAATCTAAAGAAATCTACTTATCTCTATGGTGTTCTCTGTCTGTCCGTCTGTCTGTCTGCCTCTCTCACTCTCCTAGGGGTACAAGTTTTGCTTTTCAATGATAGAGTGAAATAGTCACACTGGGAACCAGGTGTTTCATTGTATTTGGACAATCCTAAGGACATTCAGAACCCTCCTTGCTTTGAGTAAATCAACACTCTGCACATAGCTAAAATAAGGACAACAATTCATTCACTTCCGGATCGTGTCGCCCCTCGTGATTTTCCTATCATAAATGTCCAAGCGAGATGCAGCCACTTAGTTTCTGCTGGGCTTATGAGGCTCCCGTCAACACAGCTGGACACAGAGTCCCGGGGACAGCCTCCAAGACCCGAGGCAAAGGGCTGACTCAGAAGTTGCTAGAAGTCAACAAACCAGGAAGCACAGAGCCCAAAGACATTTCACTTTTTAACACTCTGTACCAACACCAATGCTCCAGTTACCTCTGTTCCCAGGGCTACCAAACTTCACAAATATGAACAATGTGCTGATAGGAAAACGAACTACATATAAGACGGACCCTAAGCTTACAAAGCTTGAAGCAGGATCTTAACAGGGCTTCCAGGAGCCGGTCTAATATCCATAGTTCCTATTAAATAAGAGTTCTTGACATTTTTAAAAACAACTTTAATGAAATAATTCACACATCATAGAAACACCTATTTAAGTCAATCAGCTCAATAGCTTTTAGTATCTTCACAAATCCTTCCTTCTTGACACTATAAACCTACTATGATCAGGTTTACATCCTGTCACCACTGCTCTTTTTGGACCAAGCAGCACAGACAGGACCCAGAACTTGATGCGGACAGCTGTGGCCACAACCACTTCAGGCTGGTGGAGAAACCTGCCCTGTGGTCGTCAGTCTTCAGGAAGAAATGAAGTTCTTCTGAAGTTCCCATCAAAAGCCCCATAGAGAAACTGTTGTTTAACCACAGTGTGAAAGAACCAAATAGGAAGGAAGAATCCACCGATGTCCCATGTTTACTCACATTTGTGTTTGGGTAACCAGGACACCCAAGCACAAGGAGCCAGAAAAACAGCCTCTGCATCTTCCTGTCCTGGTCCTTTAAGGGGACTCTAGGGTTCCAGGCGGGAGGTGGAGACGGAGGATGGGGTGTAGGTGTGCAAGGGAGGAGTGGGGAGGGATGGGAAAGGGGGGAGGGGTGGTAATTGGGGAATGGGAGAGGAGTATAAAAAGGGGGTGGGTTAGGGAAGGGGTGTGTCAGGAGAAGAAGGGGGTCAGGGACAGGACCAGGATCAGATCAAGTACAAGAGGGGTGGGGGGAGGGTTCAGACAGGTTAGTAGGTCAGCAGGTCAGTAAATCACTAGATAAGCAGGACATAAACAGCAGGTTAAGTGGACTCTCAGGAGCAGGTGGAGCAGAGGAAGATCCTTCTTCTTCCAAGCCCTCACCTGTCTAGGTGTTGCCTTAGCAACCCAGAGCCTTGATACTCTCTCTCGACCAATCAGCTGCCCTCACCCCTGGTAGAGCAATACGGACACCCCTTGTGACCTCATTTTTAAAAAGCCACTTCCCGCCTGGTGCACCACCACGTGCCATCCCAACGACAGGTCCTCTCTGGAAAGTTGGCCGACCTTCCGGTTTCTGGGCCCTCCCAACCCAGCTCTCTGTCACTTCTGAGTGCTCTCTCCTTCCTTTCTGAACTCCCATCTGCCATGGGCAATAGCTGAACAACAGAGAAAGCAAAGGAGGACACAGCTGCAAGAACAATCAAATGCACACGCAGACAGGAAGGTTTAACCCTCTCTCAGTCAAAACAGATAGAACATCCATAAGGTAGACATCTTGATAGCAAACCATCTGAATCCCACAGCTAGATCCATGTATGTGTCCACATGGACATAACACTGTAGAGGACACATTCACTTCAGGCACAGAGGATACGGTTACAAACATTCACCCTATTTATTACGGCCATAAGGGAAATTTCAGAGGAATGAAATGATTTCAGAGGAAGGAAATCACACAAAGCATGTTTCGGTGATAGAATGTGCTAGAAATCACTAATAAAGAGGAAACCAGAAATTCCCGTACGTTTAAAAATTGAGAAGTTCCTCTAGAAGTAGAATATGAGTCAAGAAATCCCAAAGCAAAAGAGCTATATTTGAACTGAATGATAGGAGCAAAATAAAATTGTAATCCAGAATGTCTCCTGGCCTAGAATATCCTGGAATGTTGGTGTGAGAAGACTGTCTGGTCCCCAAATCATCTCTAATTGACCTGGACATTTTAACACCACAAACAGTGGTAGATCTGTCACTTATCTGTGTGACCCTCCTACCTATTGGCATGGGCTGTACATTATGAACCTTACAGGGGATGCGGGGGGGGGGGGGGGCGGGGGGTTGGATCCAGCTGACTCACAAGGGATCTCCTGCAATCTCCAGGAATGAGAGCATTTTAAGAGAAATAGTTCATCAGCTTCTCTCCTGGGGGACCCGGGACAACACCCAGATTGTTGGCAACACCAGGTGTGCTGGCCGGGGAAGGCCAAGCAGGTGGGCAGGGGCCAGGGACCCAGGTGACTAGGCAAACCTACTGTAATCATCTCTCCCGGGCTCTGTCCTGAGCTGAGCTTCCTAAATAGTTTCTCTGCATGATTGACTCAATGATGCCCCAACTGAAAATCATTGCTCTAAATCCCCTCACTTTTATTTTTACATAAATTTATTGTAACAGGAACCACTCTGGCACTGCTAAAATAGCAAAGCAAGGGCTCCAGCCTAAATATAAAGAAACCATACAAAACAACCAAAACCAAAACAAAACAGGAATGAAAAACCAAGAGCGTTACATTCCCTTTAGATCCTGCTGCCTGCCTCAAGAGCCCCAGGGTTGGGCTGTCCTGGTTATACAAGGAGAGGCCAGCAACAGAGGGGGTGGAGTCTGACTGGCCCAAAAGTGAATGGGAGAGAGGCCCTGACAATAAGGGGGCCTAGGGAATTTCAAGAAGGGTGGCCAGGGTCACCCTGATTATAACTGGAGCAGGCACCGGGGAAAGAAGAGGCAGTGGACGGAGTCTGGGGGGCCTTGAACAAGTGAGATCATTCATGGAGGTGAGGAAGTGTCCCCAAAGCCAATGTCAGCCTCCCATCTGGGGAGCCCTTCGTGGCCCCTGGGGGCAGGGCCAGGAACCTAGAGTTTGAGATCCAGTGTGCTGCTTACCAGCTGTGTGACCCTGGACTGGATGCCTTCAGTAAAATGGGAGTGTCCATGCCTGTGTCCAGAACTGTGCTGAGGACAAGAGGAAGCCACGTGCTGAGCACTAGTGGATATCAGCACCATCACCTCCCTGGGGCATGTGTCTTCCCAGTCTGGTGCCTTAAAAGTTGCACAGCTGTTAAAGGCAACAAAGGCGAAAACCACCGTTCCCTCCAATTTCAGACCTGTGCCAAGCCTTTGCCTTTGCGGACATCACCTCTCGGGACCCAGTAGCAGTACCATCTGTAATCCCTTGCACGGATGAGGAATCAGGCTCAGAGCCCTCAAGGGAAGGCTGGACCCAGGCTGAGAAAAGGCTCCCTGCTGACTTGGGTCTGGGAGGGGATGTTGGGAGAGTGGGAAGCTGGGGCGTGGAGACTCCAGAGAGAGCAGGGGCCACAAAGATTCTTGGCCCCATAGCCCAGCTTTGTCCAGGTCAGCCTGTACAGAAGCTGAGGCCAAACCAGAGGGCAAGGTCACAGCCCGGCTCCTGCACCTCAGGCTGCCGGTCATTCATCTCTGTGGTCACGATAATGCTGTCATATACTAGTCCTGATGATGCCATTAGTGCTATTATTGTGGTGGGAGAAGGCACAGCCCACTTTGACACACCCCAAGGATCCTGGAGAGACTCGCCTGTCTCCCTCACTTGACCTGGCCCCATGCAACACCCCCATCTAAGTGTACCCTGTCTCTACCCTGTGTCCCTGTCCCTGTGGCCACCCTACCCTGGCCACTCTCTGGAATCCAGGCCTGGGCACAACCCTCAGTAAGGCACTGACATGGGGCACATGCCCAGCACAGGGTTGGAACCAGGAAAACGCCCCCTTCCATGACAACTTAGATGGGACAGGTCATATCAGGGTCTGTGCACCCCTTCTTCTTGTAGTGGCCTCCATTAGAGTGCCAGAGCTGTCCTGGAGTGTGTGTGTGTGTGTGTGTGTGTAATCTGCAACATGCACCTGTGAGTCGGAGTTCTGTGTCTGTGGGTATATTGACTGTGGACATAAATTTCCTGTTATTTGGTTGTTTTCATGTTTTCCGATGAGGTTTTGGGGTGACAGTGGGTTCATGGAGAAAGAATTCTTGAAGTCATCTTTGGTGCAAAAAAGGTGATTTCATTAAAGCATGGGGACAGGACCAGTGGCCCTGGCTGAAGAGCGGCCCAGGCACCATGAGGAGAGACTAGTTATATACTATGGAGCTGGGACCAGGTCAAGTCCAGGGGAAGCTTCCAATGAGACTTTCATACGCTAAAGAAGATTCCCAAGAAAAAAAAAGAAAAAAAAAAAAAAAAAAGAATACTCCCAGGATACTGGCTGCCTAGCTATTGTCAAACTAGGGTTGTTTGCCCTCTAGCAAAGCATTAGCAGTAAGACAGAGGGAGAGATGTTTCACTCTGCTGGCCTCAAGCCAATGGGCTGCAGGTTATAAGGAAATTTAGTTCTACCTGCCATTTCTTTCTGCCTTAGTTTCCTACATCACTATGGAGGGATGATGCTGGGGCTCTAGGAAACCAAGTCCAGAGGTTTCTGGAGATTACGATGGCCTTTTTCTCATGATTTACTAAGATATTTGTAAATAGATGGAGACAAGCCCTGCAGGACTATGATCTCTATCAGTTAACCATTTGGGATTTTTTTTTCCTTTTGCTTTGTTCTTGGGCAGCCAGGAGTGCCCAAGGGCTATTACACATATCCCACCTGGGGGTGGGGGCTGGGGTTTGAGGCCTGGCAGCTTGCTTTATGCTCCCTCATCATTTTCCTCTTGTGTTTATCTGTATGCATGTGTATCTGTATCTGTGTCTCTGAATGAGCGTATATCTGCTGTGCAAATCTCTGTGTCTGTGACTGTATTACCCGTATCTGTCGGGTACATGTGTCCCTGTGGGAGTATCTGTGCGTATCTGTGTTTCATGTCTGTGAGTGTATTGGTTGTATGTGTGAATTTGCTGACACTTTGGGTGTTTCTGACCACAACTGTGTATGTGTGTTTTCTGTGTGCCCAGTGTGTGTAGGGTTTGCTTCATGGGAGTGTTGCACAGGTCCCTGAGGATTATTCTACCCGTTTTATGGAGCTAAAAAACTGTTCAAGGTCACCCGGCGCATCACTGCAGGAACTGAGGCACAAACCTGAGTGTCTCTGAAATCAGAGTTCAGCCTCCTTCCTCACTCTGTGCTGTAAGCAGTCTGAAACTCAAGGAGGCTGCAGGAAAGGGAATGTTTGAGGTAAAGAAAGCCCCTCCAAACCTGATTTGCCTTTTTCACTTCTAAATAGGTTCTTCATCATGAGTTTCAGGGGGTCCCTGGACCCCTCGGGAGTTGAGTGGAAATTTTGTTTGTGCATTTTTCTTGAGCAAGAAGCCACAGCTTTCACCACTTTCTCTAACGAGCCCCCCCCCCAGAATTCCATGTTATTCAGGCTTTCAAGAGGTTCACAAAGTAGGTTATCAGGACAGCTACCATGAACTTGGTCAGCGCTACTCTCTGCAAATCCCCTGGGCTTCCCCGGAGTGCTGAAATTCCTGAAAACCCAGCCCAAAAGCCAAGGATGCTTTTCCCCAAGGCAGCCCTTCCCAGGACATGCAACTGAGATGAGAGTTCTTAAGAGGCCTCCTCCATATCCGGGAAAATCAGTCATCAAAGAAGAGTCCACTCACTCTACGCACCACATAAAAGGATTCGGCATAAGGACAGGAAATCTGAGAACTCCTGTGTATGGTCTTTAGTCGTTAAAGTGAGGAATCGACGCAATATGTGTATGGATGCTGGCACCCTCACTTGACATGCCCACGTCAGACAGTGAGAATCGGGAAGCTCCGACCAAGCACGGTGACTGGCACCGGCACCATCATTGGGGTATGCTGCCCATATTACAGCTATGTGCCCCCCGAGAGGAGATACGCAGACACATTATCTAGGGATAGCGAGGCTAACCATCACTAAGCAGGCACATGGCTTAAACCACCCCTCCCCACCCCATAACACAACCGCAGGCTGAAGAAAACACTGAGAGAGGAAGCACAAGAAAACAATTGCGTTGACTCTCCCCTTCTCTTCAACAGCTAGCTTGTCACAAGGTTACAAACAATGATGTTCCATTCAGATCAAAGCAAAGTCAGCCAAGAATAATCAAAACTCTCCTGTAAAATATTCAAAATATGGACTGTTTATTAATGGTAAGTTTCTTCCTCAACATGTATCATGCTTTGATGGTAGCTAATGATTGCATGACGTCATTGCCCTTACAAATTTTAAAATAATATTTACTGCACCTTCAGCTCAGTTTAAAATTTGTATTTATGTATGCTTTATAATGTACCTAATAACTGTTCACTGGTACACGCACATACTTACTAGTACAACAAATGTGTACGGATTAGGGTACATACGAAAAAACATCTGAAAATACGTGTCCATAAAGCTTCATAAATAAGACCATGGAAATCGCCAACTATGTGCTGTAAACCAAAAAATTCCCAAGGATTTGCCATCTCTTTGGGGCACATAGTTTGCGTGCTTCTCAAATGATGTGCATTCATGCTACCTAGGCGCCTTGATAAAATGCAGATTCTATTTCAGTAAGTCTGAGGCGGGCATAAGATTCTTCCGCTCAAGCTCCCAGGTCATGAAAATGAGGCTGCTCCACAGGACACCCTCTGAGTAGTAAGTTCCTAAAATAACTATAATGGTAACTATTAAGTGCCCGCTTGACTGGGCCACAGGGTGCCCAAATATTTGGTCAAAGGTCATTCTGGATGCGTCTGAGAATGGGTGTTTGGATGAGATGAACACTGACATTCAACAGACTGAGTAGATGGCCTTCCATCACTCGGGTGGGCCTCGTCTAATCAGTTGAAGGCACGCACAGACCGAAAGGCCCACGCTTTTGGGGCCGATCAGCACTAAGGGAACTGGGCGGGGGTGGAGACGGAGGAGAACCTGAGAGCTTCCTAAAGAGGGAAGTCACCCCCGGGAGGCAACCAACAGCTTCCTTGGGAAAATGCACGTCTGGTGTGGTCGGTTCTACCAATTTCTCAAGAGAAGTCAGAAATTGGGATTTCTATGTGAAATCTCCTTGGTTCTAAGTTGGGTTTCAAACACAATACATGACAGACACTGAAGAAATTTTACAGCCCAGATGCAGTGAGCCTTGACTGGATCCGAGTTTGGAAGCCCAAGCTCCAGAGGACATTTCTGGCTTGACCAGGAGAATGTTACCGTGATTGGCTATTTGATGGAATTAGAGTTTCTGTCCTGCTTCTTGAGTGCGATCCTGGGATTGTGTTGTGTGGGAGAATGTCCTTGTTCTCAGGCGATCCACGCTGAAGTACTTAGGGAGAAAGGGAGAGGGCAAATGAAAATACAGAGTGGGTGCTAAAGCAGATATGACAAGATACTCATAATTGCGTGGCCTAGATTAGTAACTCTCAACTGGGGGTGATTCTACCCCCAGATGACATGTGGCTATGACTGAGGACATTTTTTTTTTAACTGTCACAGCTGGGTTGTAGGGGGGGGGTGCTACTGGCACCTAGTGGGGGGAGTCGAAGCAGGCTGCCAGACACCCTACGATGCACAGAACAGCCCCCCACAACCGAGAATGGGCCGGCCCCAATGGCAGTCGTACCAGGAGTGAAAAACCCTAAAGACATTTTTATCCTTCTTTCAAGTTTTGTCTTTTGTATGTGTAAAATGTTTCACAGTTAAAAAAGAGAGAGAGAGAGAGAGAGACACTTAAAAATAAGAATACATAAATAGTGGTGCCTGGGTGGCTCAGTTGGTTGGGCCTCTGACTTCAGCCTAGGTCATGATCTCTCCGTTCCCGGGTTTGAGCCCTGTGTTGGGCTCTGTGCTGACAGCTCAGAGCTTGGAGCCTGTTTCAGATTCTGTGTCTCCCTCTCTCTCTCTCTCTCTCTCTGCCCCTGCCCTGCTCATGCTCTGTCTCTCTCTCTCTCTCTCTCAAAAAGAAATAAACATTAAAAAAATTTTTTTGAGAAAGAATACATAAATAGCAATACCTTGCAGACCAAACAAAACATGTCTGCATGGTTGGGTAACCACAGCCGGCCACTGTTTGCAGTCACTTGTTCCGATACATATGACAGGATGTAACGCTACTGTGGCTGGTGAATGAGGGTCTCTGAAGTTCTTCCTATATCTTGGGCAAGACCCCCGCAGCTCCTGGAATTAGAGACTTTCTCCTGTTTTCAGGTCCCAGTCGGCCCAGAAGGGAGCAGCCGACATGCCCAGGATTCTGGGTCTGAAAACCAACATCACGGAGGTCTCTTCTAGGATGCCTCAAGTGCACAGGTCACGAGGAGCAGTTCGTGACGTGGGGCTGCTTTCCGATGAAATGAGAATGAACACTTCATCTCAGTGACCCGCACAGCCAGCCCAAGACAAAATAAATTAAGAGGCTGTGGCCGAGATGGTAATTTCACCCGGAAGCTCTCAGGTAGCTGGGTGTATGCCACCCAGGTACCCCCTGACCTGTGGCTGGGACTTGAAATGGTTAATTGCATACACAGGGCACCATGCATTTCGACGGTCCTGGGGGCAGCCCCCAGCACTACAAATACACAAATACACAAATACACAAAGCAGAAATATGTGCAGAAAACACACAACCAAATGCAAATAAGAGAGTGGCATTGGATTTAATGCATCCATCGCCAAGACTGTAAAACAGTCCCAAACTCAAGGACAGTCTTCCTTAAACATGTAGGCCACTTTTGAGGAGCCATTCAGGGAGGCTGCTACATGCGGATTTCTGGGGCTCATCCCAGACCTTTGCTGACCCGGAATCTTTCCCTTTCTGGACAGAACACAAGAATATGCATTCTAGGAAGCTGCCCACCCCCACCCAATGCTCACTCAAACTGAAAACACACTTGAAATCAGGGGGCTGGGGACTGCAGTTTTATAACTAACTGGGTGACCTTGGAGAAGCCACCCAACCGGAGCCATGATTTTGTCATCTATAAGTGGGAACTGATAGCACCTGTCTCCTAAGGTGGTCATACACACTAAAGGAGTGTTTACACACACATGCACTCAAGTACACACACACACACCCCTCCATGGCAGTGCCTGGCAAATGTTCTTTCCTTTTCAGTAATAGTAACTGGCCACACACTGGAAAGCCTAGAGAGCTTTACAGAAGTACACAGACTCAGCAACCCTAGAGATGGTGATCTAAATTGCCTAGGGCGGGCCCCTAGCAAAAGGGTTGTTTTGTTTTGTTTTTTAAAGCACTCCAGGTGGTCCTAAACAGCAGCTGGGGTTGAAAACCACACCTGGGAAACTGCCAATAAAAATCAACCATCCTTTCTCCTCAAGAGAATGTACTTCCATGGCATTCTGGAATTTCCAAACTGTGTACCCGGAGAGACTTGTGTCCAGGCTCTTTCAGAGGTGTGGATGCCCCGATATTCAACACCCTACCAGCGCTTTGGTGGTCCCTGAAGAAGTGGCTGCAACCAACTAAGCCGGGGGGATTCTTTCTCCAGACAGAGCTGCAAGGTGGCAAGACAGGAATAAGATTCCCTCCTGAGCCCTCAGGTCTGCGGTGGAGCTCTGTCTCAACAGGAATACCCAGATCACACAGAGCCTGAAGATCACACATCACCTTCCCCCTCTGCAGGCCAAAGGGAGCCGCCCACCCTTAGCTCAGCTCCCACCTTCCCACCTCCCCTTCTCCTGCCTTTCCTACCCTCCTTCACCCCCCACCCAAACACCCAGGAGGGGCTCCTGGAAGCGCTGGTTTGCAAGGGAAAGGCTCAGTGGATACTTCAGCAGAGGAGTTAATACGAAACTGCAAGGCAGCCTATCTATCCCCGGGGGACTCTCTCCCTACCAAGGCGACACCCATCGCCTGCCTCAGTCCTGCCTCCATATTCTTTCTTCACCTTAACACAGACCCCAGGAACCTACAGGGACTGGCAGGGACTGTGGGGAAGTGAAACTCCTGCCTGTGGGGCTGGGGACAGGGCATCTTGGGGATGCAGGAGGTGGGCGGGGCCAGCGTGTTACTCTCTCAGTTGGTCAGAGTTTCCTGAATCCTCTCCAAGCTAACTTCTGTGCTTCAAGACCCCAACATCCACCCACACCTCCCTGCTGACCCAAACCAAGAGGAATTTCCTCACCTCTTGCCCCAAATCCCTCCCCTCTGGGGGGAAAAATCATCGGATACTCTGCGTATAAACAGAAAATAATTACTAGTGAGGTGGTAATGTTCCTTCGCCTATGTTGGGTGGGTCGCTTTGTTCAGGTTTTTAGGGCAGGCGCACCGAGTTCTGCATCCACACGAGCACACATGGGCCCCCGCCGGAGGTGTGGGGAGGGTGTGTGTCTGTGTGTAGGGGTGTGGGGGGACACGTGGCAACCCCGTTGCCCACACTCCGCAATATCAAGCTAGCTAGCGCCCAGCCATCCAGCTGTTCCAAGACCACCAGTCTCTCTCCAACCCCGCCCGCCCAGACCTCCTGCCAACCCTGACCTGCATCGCTTCTGGGGGCCGCTTCCCGGTGGCTGCGCTCTCTGCCTCCAAAGTTACTGGGTTGTGCGAATCAATTTAGACACTTTTTAAAAGGCAAAAAGAAAATCGCTCCATTAATCCCCAAATGCCTTCTCCCATCTGCTGCAACTCGCCATCACTAGGACTTGCATAATGAAAGTTGAGGGAAAGTTGAGGAATCAGTGGGGCAGGAGGGCGGCTCCCGCCCTTGGAGTCCTCGCCAACGCCTGCAAGGGGCGCAGCTCGGGGCGGAGGCCCTGGCCCCCAGCAGGGAGAAATGGCGACAGCGGAAAGCGGGCAGGGGTCCTGGTGGCTGGGAGGCCACCAAGGTCCCAATTTCAGGAACCTAACAGCTCAGGGAGAGAGAGAAGAGGCCGCTCCAGGCAAGGCTTTTGTTCTCGCCCTCCCCTCTCTCCACCTCCCTCGCTTCTTTTTGGCGACCCTTACGAGTTGCAGGCGGCACACACTACTTCCCTCCCTCACACGTGCCGCCCTTCCTTTTCGGGCCGCCTGCACTCTTTACCTAGAAGCTGGCATCTGGAATCCGAGAGGTAGACCCTTCGCCAAAACCCAAGACTCCGGGGCCCTGAGCTCCCGGGCTGTGTGTGTCTCAGATCCGCTTGAATCCTAGGTGGGAAAGGGCAGCGACACGGTGAGGGGTGGTGCAGAGACCACCCCCTACATACACACACGCGCTCAAGTCCACACCTGTGCAGAGCCCAGCGCCCCTTCTCCGCGCCTGGAGCCGAAATTGGCTGCCCAGGCGATCTCCGCCAGCGGAGATGGGGGAAGGGGGGGGGTGGGGGGAGCGCCATTGCCCAAGGAAAGGTGGAGAGGGAAGAGGAGGGAGAGCGGCGCCTGGAGGGGAGGCGACGGAGTTGGGTGGAGGGGAGGCAGCCTACCTGGACTTGGCTTCCTTTGCCGCCGGTGCGCTTTCTCCAGCCCCAGCTTGGTGAAGATGCCTACAAGCGTGACGGCCAGCACCCCGCACATGATGTAAAGGATCCGGTTGGTCTCGTCCTTCGTGGGGTGGTGCAGGGGGCCGTCCTTGCGCCCGGGGGGCTTGCGGGTGTTGAGCCAGAGCGGAATGTCCGAGTTGGTGCAGGTGCTCTGGTTCAGTCGCCGCTTCTTAAAATGTGCCGCAGAACCGCAAGTCACAAGTCCCTCAGCAGAAGATGAAGTCGCCCGAGGAACAATTGAATGGCTGGTCCCACTGGTCCCTGATACCGAAGTAGCCGCGGCAGAAGTTCGGCGTGGTCGCTCGGGTAGGGGAGGCGTCCCAGACCCCCGCGCCCTCGCTGGCCTCTTCCGAGGCGGCCCCCAGAGCGGCTGCACGCCCCCCTCCCCGCGCCAGCACTACCACGCAGCCCAGCTGAGCCAGCTGCCCGTGCCCCGCTCGCTCCTGCGCCCGGCACACGCGGGCGCACAGCTCGGTGAGGAAGCTGCCGAGGAGCAGCCGGAGGACGCTACGAATCCTGTCTCCCAGCCTGGGCTCGGCCGGCCGCCTGCCTCTCCAGGCGCGGCTGAAGCTGCCGAGGTTGTTGCCCAGGGCTGCGAGCCGCCGCCAGCCGCACAGACAGGGAGAGGCGGTGGTGGGCGGCCCCCGCGCTGGGCTCAGCCCGCGTTCGCCTCCCGGGCGCTGCGTGCAGCGCGCCTAAGGGGAGGGGCCAGGCGGGGAGGAGCGCGCCTGGCCGGGCTGGGGGAGGACGAGTGGGGGCAAGCGCTGGGTGCACGTCCGGCCCCCTACAGGGAGAGGCGGAGGCCGGAGAGCAGCGGAGAGTGGGTCGGTCCGTGCCTCGCCTAGGCCGGCGGCTCCGGACTAGCCGCCCTGCGCCCGCTCTCAGGATCCCTCTCAGCTCTCCAGCTTGCTAAGTCCCCAGGAGAGAGCCAAGCAACGCTTTTGGTATGAAGAGAGGGCAGGAGGAAAGGCGGAGGGGGGAGGAGGGAACGAGGGGTGGAAAGGTCGCGAGCTCCCGAGAGGCGGGGGCGGGGAAGAGGTGAGTCGGCAGGGCTGGCGGGAGCGAGTTGAGGGGCGGGGGTGCAGAGCTGAGCTAGGCTAGCGGGCGGGGAGGAGGGAGCGTAGGCAGCCTCTGGGGCTGAAGGCACCGCTCGGGTTTTCCAGCAGGTGGAGGATGGCTGCGGGACCTCTCGCGCCCTCTCTGCGAGCGAGGCGCGGCTCAGACCTGTTCCGGGCGAAGAGGCGGCTCAGCCCCTGGCTTTTTCAGGCGTGAGTGCGCAGGAGCTGCGGTTCGAATCTGCCCTCCAGGGAAGGGGGGATTCACAGGGGCTAGGTAGGGACAGACTAAGTGGCTTCCACTCCAAGGCAAACTGAGACACAGTCTGATCAGGATCGCCCCTCCAGGGTGCCCGGGCCGTCTCGCCCTTCCCTTCCCCGACTGAGCCCTCTAGCCAGGCGCGCGTCCGGGGTGGTTCTACTCCCTGGGACTTGCCTAGGACCAAGACTGAGCTGCGAAGGCGCGGTGGCAAGCCACTGGCCCCAGGGTAAGGACCCCCGGGAGAGGGCCCTGGGAGGAACTGAAGTCAAAGAAGCCCAGGGGGTAGGAAGAGGCAGCAGACCAGGCCCAGGCAGGGGCACATCCCAAGTTCCTGAAGGTATTTCCTTGGGACTCTCCCAGGCCCCAGGACCTGCCACTTGTGTCCTTCTAAGACCTCGCGGGGGCCTTCCCTGCGTTCTACAGGAGGGCACACAGCACGCCCAGATCCAGTGCAGCGCAAGGCCTGGACACCTAGCCCCAGCCACCCTCCCGCATCTGGAGCTCGCGCGTGGGTCTCAGGAGTCGGTTGGCCCCTTGCTCACGGAGCCCCCCAGACATCCTCACCGGATGTGGTGCAGTCTGGCCTTGCTTCCTGGGCTTCCAGCCTCTGGTCCTTGCCCTTCAGCATTTCCAAATCTGCACTCTCCACTCAGCTGATTCCAGCTGGAATCAGTTGGCCCTCTCTCATTCATCCCACTTCTTTCCTCTGCTTGAGTTTGACTCCAATAGCCCCCAAAACAGGATTTGCACCAAAGCTGCTACACTGAATTTAGATCTCCACACGCCCCTGTGTGTGTTTGGTTTTGTTTTTTGTTTTTTGTTTTTTTTTTTTCATTGCATTAACTAAGTATACACCTTGCAGTCACCTGGAGGGTTGGCAGGGAAATGTTGTCTCCACCACCCTCCCCTCCACTGGGCTTCAGTCAGGGGCTTCTCCGGGCATTTTCAAAGCACCCAAAAGTTGGGCCACCAATAAAATGACATAGTGGGTTCTCTTTGACCGAAAAAGCATGGTGGGGAGGTGGTTACTGAACTCCTTTGCAAGTTTTCTCAAAATGACAGGGAGTTTGGCTCACTGTGCCTTCTCTTGGAAGAATGTCACCTCCTGTCTTCTGAAAGACTAGCATAGAATGACCCTGTTCCAGCAAAAAATGAACCAGGCCGACACTGACCCAGCATATCCAGGAGTATGCCAGCCCTCGGAGACTCACTGAATCGCGGGCTGTATTATGTCCCAAACCCACCTGGACAAGGTGTGAGATTGTTTAGTCTAAATGCGTCAGAGCCATCGGAACGAGGTTCCCAAAATACGGCAGTGTGGCATGTGGGTCGACCCACACCCACCACCACTGTGTGAGCCTCTACAAACACAAGCATTGGTGTGTGAGAACTAATGATGGCTGACATCTGATGCCTACGATATACCCACTAAGCTTGTCTTTTCTAAAGTCATCTCTTCACAGATGCTCAAAGAAAGCATATGTAGCATCTCGCAGACAATCTGGGAATAGTTGCTAAACCACTGGAGTGACTGATCTCCTGTAACTCTATCTCTAGGTGATACTACGAGGCCCACACAACAGAGGGAGGGACTGAGGCCCAAAGCGATTAAACCAGATGCCCACAGTACCGCAGCAAGGGATGCTACACAGTTGGCTTTTGACCCAAGAAATGTGACTCCAGGGTCTGTGTGGTAACCACTGCAGATAGTGCCTGCCTAAAATAGGCCTCCAGACTCCCTGTCCATCTGACATTACATTATGTATTTGGTTTGTGCCTATCTCCGCACATTGAACGGTAAACTCCAGGGCAGAAAGGGGCCTTCACTCCTGCAGCATCTCCCAGCACCTACAGCAGCAAGAAGCATGAGAAACACCCAAAAACTATTTACAGGCTGTTTTGAAGAACTTCCTAAACTCGTATGCAAGACCTTTGGTGTGAAACGAAGGGAGGAAAGAAATGCATACAACAGGGACAAACAATGGAGTTTCTGCTGTCAGGACCACACAGAGGGATCGCGATATTTCTAGGCACTAAATCAGAATTGGAAAGGACCCTTCCAGCAGGCCTGCCTAGGTCCAAGAGGCTGAGGCTCAGAGAGGTTAAGGTCTTTGTCCCAAGGTTACATGGTCAGCAAGTGGGAAAGCCAGGGCTGGGTGCAGAATGCCAGACCCCTAACCTCTGCTTTCCTGCCTGCCCACCCCCACTGGACCCCACCGAGGCACCTCCCAGCAAGCATCAGGGCTGGGAGCCTAGGACAAGGGCCTGGTAGGAGGATAGGTCACAGACACCTTCCCGCAAGAGTTGGGGTTGTTCAGACACATTTAAATTTGATTTTAAACAAGAGAGACAGAACAAAACAAACAAACAGAAAAAAACACCTTCGTGAAAAGAGACAAAATCTAGACAGAAAAGTGTCTCCAATCTCTGTGAAATATTGCCTGTCACCAGAATATTTGAGTCCAGTCCTCAGGGGAGATTCACTCTGGCTGCTATTCCAGGCTTTACTTAACAGAGACTGCCCCCTGATTGTCACAAGGAGAGTGCAGGGAGCCTGCTTGGGAAAGAAGCCAGCCTGATAGAAGGACCCTTTGTGGCTTATTTGCCAGATCCCAAACTTTAAACCTGCTATCCCTGTGAACGTCAGCCAAACCAAATTCCCTTGCTGTTCCCGCCTGGAACGTTGCCCACACCCGTTTCCCAAGCCTTTGAAAAATATGTACAAGAAGGGGGGGAATCAGGTTCGTTTTCCTCTCTAAAGGAAGAAAGCCACTTTCCTCTGGGTATGTCAACTCAGTAAATAGAGTCACTGCCTCCTAATAGAAGTGTGATTATTGACAACATGTCCCCATTTAGAACATGTGGTTGAGAAAGCATTTCTGTAAGGGTTCCCGGTGGGGAGGGGTGCGGTGTGTGTGTGTGTGTGTGTGTGTGTGTGTGAAGGGATGGTGGTGGTTATTCACTTCCTAATTGAGACACCTGTCAAGTTCATAGAAGATGAAAAATCATCATCAAAGACCACCCCCACCACTACCCAAATGAATTCCTGCAAATGTGCTGAAATTAACATGCAGCTCTTCAGGAAAGTGCTTTCTATGAAATAGATGATGACATTATTATTTACAACACAGGCACTTTTAGTATCTAAGGAAGAATCTCGTTGGCTCTAGGCTTAATTATGTTAGTCTGCAGCACAATTTGCCAGGAACCTGCAACCATACTCCCCAGGTATTAAGGGGAAGGAGCGATGTTACAAAGGAGGTTTACTCACCAGGACTCGGAGCCCACGTCAGTCTATATGCAACTCCACAAATTAGACTCTCTGTGTTGTGGTCCTCACCGGAAGGCATTGATTCTTAATAGTCCTCATCGGGTGACTGTTAGGGTTTCAAAAAGGTTTCTTAGCAACTGTTAGCCTTGCGAAAAAAGAAAGGAGATGGCACACAAGCTGTTGGTTGGAAACCTTAAGAGCTGCCTGGGGGCTGGGGGAGATCAAAACTGGACTCCCAAATACAGAGGGCAAGGAGAGACCAAAGGAGGAGGCAGACGTCTCCAGATGGGTGGATGGTGGGGGTAATAAGCAAGGGAACTTACAAGGCCTGCCCTGGGCCCTGCAAGGCAAGTGGATCTCTCCACCTGCCTGCCAGAATCTTACAAGTTTATATTACACACAACCCGCAATAGGGGTCAGTAGTATATCGTCCAGATGGTCTCAGCAGCACTTTGCTCTCTCAAGGCTGCATCCTTGAAGCAGACTCCTCGTGCCAGAACAGTGTTTGGAATATACATTGCAAGGACAGGGGAGGGGGTGATGAGCCTCCGATTGCCCACTGCCAGCTCAGGGGTCAACTGAAGGTCATGTCCCCTCGATGACTTTCTCCAACAGAAGCCAAAAGGTGGCCAGCACCTTGCCGTGCTGGGGCAACACGCTGGTTTGATACATTTTATTCTCTTGTTCTGAAAAGAGAAAGGAAACTACAAGAGAAGTGAAGTGGGTCTAAATTTTGGTTCCCCCAGACTACAAGTAGTAGGTGAGGTGATTTTTGGTGGTACCCAAACATGTTTTGTAAATAATTTTATATTTATGTTAATATGTGTCAGAAAAAATTAATGACACATCAAACACTTGGCTTCAGGAGAAAAACATTTAAGGTGCACATCAATTTAAAGTCCATTTAAGAAGAATAATAAATACATTATAGTATTTATTAATAAAGTAAAAATGCAGAAAATAAGATGAAGTGTCTTGTGTTTAGGAAACGTGGGTTTTGGTATGAGGACAGGGTTTCTCCGTTTCAATGCTATCGACATTTTATTTTTTTTTAATGTTTATGTATTTGAGTGCGAGACAGAGTGTGAGCAGAGCAGGGACAGAGAGAGAGAGAGAGAGAGAGAGAGAGAGAGAGAGAGAGAGAGGAAGACACGGAATCTGAAGCAGACTCCAGCCTCTGAGCTGTCAGCCCTGACCCAGATGAGTGGCTCAAACTCGTGGACCGTGAGAACATGACCTGAGCCAAAGTCAGTAGCTTAACTGGCTGAGCCACCCAGGTGCCCCAATGCTATTGACATTTTGGAGTGGATCATTCTGTGATGGGGGGAGCTGATGTGGGGGGCTGTCCTGTGCATCGTAGAAGGTTCAGCGGCATCTCTGGACTCTACCCACTAGATGCCAGTAGCACCTCCCAGTTGCCACAACCAAACACAGGTGATGAGCAGACATTGCAAACAATTGAGAACCGCCCCATGTTTAAATCCTAGTTCTTTCTGTATGAGGTTTATGACCTCAAATGACTCGCTTAACCTCTCTAAGCCTCGGTTTCCCCACCTATAAGATGTGGATATGAATGGGTCTTTCCCGGGACACCTGGGTGACTCTTTCGGTTAAGCCTCTCTGACTCTTGATTTTAGCTCAGATCATGATCTCATGGTTGGTGAGTTCAAGCCCTATGTTGGGCTCCACGCTGACACCAAGGAGCCTGCTTGGAATTCATTCTCTCCCTCTGCCCCTCCCCCATGCGCTTGCTTGCTCTCTCTGTCTCTCTCAATAAATAAATAGATGAATGAATAAATAAATAAATAAATACATACATACATACATACATACTTTAAAAAAAACAATGGTGCTTTCCCCAGGAATCTTACAAACACTCCATATCTTGCATAGAGCGCTTAGCACAGTGAAATGGAACTTTGGCAGTGCTTAGTAAACAGTCATTCTTACGACAGGAAACCTGAAGGACCTTAGCAGGTGGCAGGCACTGGGCTGAGTCCTGGGGAGACAGAAGGCTGAGACAACATCCTTGCTCTCCAGGATCTCAGATCTCCAGGACAAGATAGAATATAGAGGCAGGGCAAGCTTCCTGGGCATGCAGTCTGGACAGCCTTACGGCAACCCATGTTCAGGAGGGTCCCATGCTTCGCCTGCTGCTCTGCCATTGTCGTGAAACTCTTAAATGATTTCTGAACACGGGGCCTCACCAATTCTGCAGCCAGTCCTCTATGTAGGGGATGCAACTCTGGCAAAATGAGAAGTCAAGCATTTGGGAACTTACAGGGCGATGTTTCACTTTGCCTACACAGGCAAAGGCGTCTCTTAAAGTGTTGACATCAAATCAGTCCTAGCTTACATGTATGTAAGCATTCTCAGCAATGTAGCAAGAAGAAGTATTTTTTAAGTAGGCTTTATGCCTAGTGTGGAGTCCAATGCTGGTCTTGAACTCACAACCCTGAGATCAAGACCTGAGCTGAGATCAAGTTTAACCAACGGAGCCACCCAGGCACCCCACAGCAGGAAGAATTTTGGTAGATTCTCTTTAAAAATAGTTCTCGTGGTGCCTGGGTGATTCAGTCGGTTACGTCTCCAACTCCTGATCTCGGCTCAGGGTATGATCTCATAATTCCTGAGATCAAGCCCCACGTGGGGCTCTGAGCTGACAGTGTGGAGCCTGCTTGGGATTCTCTCTTTCCCTATCTTTCTGACCCCCCCCCACCAAAATAAATAAATAAACTAAAAAAAAATCCCAGGTAGTTGTCAAATGTCAGTCCCAAGAACAATACTGAAGTTTTCCATAGTTAAGTTTCCACTGGTCCATAGAAAGTTGAGAAAAATTATGGTTGATGAAATAGATATTCTATAAGCAGCTCTTTTAAAGGTTGTATACTCTATTTGTGTAACAATCACACAAACTATGTTAGTCGTGTGTGTGTGTGTAAATATTTCTTACCAGGGTAAAATGGTAAACTTATCGTGCCTAATTTTTGGTCATCTTACTATAGACGAATCCCAGAGTCTGGGATGACTAATGTAAGAACCTCACAGTAGGGTTTGTTCACAAGAAAAGTGGTAGTTTGAGGCAATTCTCTGAATAATTTAAGTCCCTCCAACTGTGCTGTGAAACCAAAATAGGTTTTAGGGTCATGCATTTTCCAGCTAGCTACATTGGCTAAAATGATGAGGTATATCCCCAGGAATTAGGTACAGCTGCATGCAAAGTACACAACTCCCCGGACCCATGTCTCTCTGCTCCAACAAATGCCTATAAATACAGATTGTATCAGAGAGTTTTTTCCATGTAACAAATCATCCCAACATTTAGTGGCTTAAAATAATAACTGCTTATTTAACTAACAGTTCCGTAGATTGGCAACTTAGGTTGGCCTCAACTGGATGGTTCCTCTGGTCTTGGTTGGACTCACTCATGCATTTGCTGCTAAACTGCCAGGTCACCAGGGTGCTGGTGGGTCTGGGACAGCCTTCTCTGTCCCATGAGATTTCTCATAAGCCATTAGGCTAGCCAAGGCTTTTTCACATGACGCCTGGGCAGGGTTCCTAGTCACTAAAATAAAGCACATGAGACTTACTGAGACCCAGGGTCAGCACAGGCACGTCATCACTGTGCCACATTCTGTTGGCACAAAACAAGATACAAAGGCAGTTTATATTCAAGGAGAATATGGAAGAGTGGCAAGGTTGCATTGCAAAGGGACATGCGTGTGGTGCCTGGGTGGCTCAGTGGGTTAAGCATCCGACTTTTGATGTCAGCTTGGGGTATGATCTCACAGTTTGTGAGTTCGAGCCCTGTGTCAGGCTCTGTGCTGACAGCGGGGAGCCTGCTTGGGATTCTGTCTCTCCCTCTCTCTGTTGACTACTTGCTCTCTCGCTTTCTCTCTCTCTCTGAAAATAAACAAGAAAGAAAGAGAGAGAGAGAGAGAGAGAGAGAGAGAGAGAGAGAGAGAGAAAGAAAGAAAGAAAGAAAGAAAGAAAGAAAGAAAGAAAGAAAGAAAGAAAGAAGAAAGAAAAGAAAGAAAGGAAAGAAAAGAAAGGAAAAGGGACATGCATACAGAATGTGTGAATCACTGTAGCTATTTTTTTTTTTTTTATGTATGTGCATCGACCGTCTTAGTCCATTTAGGCTGCTGTAATAATATGTGATATACTGGGTGGTTTGTAAATAGTAGAAATCTATTTCTCACAATTCTGGAAGCTGGCAAGATCAAGACACAAGCATGGACACATTCTGGTGACAGCCTCTTCCTGGTTCATAGCTGGCACCTTTTCACTGTGTCCTCACATGGCGGAAGGGGTGATGGAGCTCTGTGGGGGCTCTTTTATAAGAAGGGTGATTCCATTCATGATGACACCACCCAAATGACCTAGCCATCTCCCACAGGTCCTTCCTTCTAATATCATCACATTGGTCTTTAGGATTTCCTGATGGGAACTTTTAGAGAACACGAACGTTTATTTAACAAGATTTTTTTAAATATTTTTCTTTATTTTTGAGACAGAGAGAGACAGAGCATGAGCAGAGGAGGGGCAGAGAGAGAGGGAGACACAGAATCTGAAGCAGGCTCCAGGCTCTGAGCTGTGAGCACAGAGCCCGACGCAGGGCTTGAACTCACAGACTCGCTTGAACTCACAGACCGTGAGATCATGACCTGAGCTGAAGTCCGAGGCTTAACCGACTGAGCCACCCAGGCACCCCTGAGAGGACACAAACATTTAGAGGATAGCTTCAACCTACCAAACAGTTCAAATGGCATTACTACCAACCACGGTAGAATGAAAATCCCCCTATCACCAAGACTGCCTCACCGACAGTATTCCAGGACAAACTTATACACACGTTTGTACTGTCTGCAAAGAAGCAACAGTCACATAAAGTTACACAAGTTGTACTTTCACCTCCATAATCAGAACAACCCCTGTACATTGGAAAGTTTGGTACCCAAACAGCCAGCCATGTGTCCAAACCAGTAAACCGGGAGGTCCTTGGTGCCTCCCTTTGTTTCAACTTCCGTATCCTGTCAGTCACCAAGTTCTGTCAATTCTCCCTCCTGAACAAACATCAGATCCTTCCTTCCTGTCATCCCCGTTCCTCCTGTTTCACTTCAGCCCTCATCATCTCTCATGGTGACGATGACACTCCTCCCTAATTTTGCCTGCCCCTCCCCCCATGTCCTCATCCTGAATCCAGTTGTCTTTCATTCACTTAACAAGCCTTTACTGAATGCTCACATCGTGCCAAGCACTCTGCTGGCACTCTGGTGGCAGATACAACAGGAAATAAGAGAGCCCCTAGTTTGGTAAAGGAAAGAAGCAAAAAAGACTTAATTTATTCGTCAGGGCAGGTCATGTGCTGTACTGCATAACCACAAAATCTCAGTGGCTTAACCCAGTAAATGGTGATTTAGGAATTCAGGTCTCTCCCATCATGTAGTTCCACCATCACAAAATCCTTTACTTTGAGCCATGTGGGAGCCATGCAGCGGCCATATGGAGCCATAGAGGAAAGAGCAGAAGGATGGAGTGAGGTAGTTTATGGCCATACCTGGGAAGTGGCATACATCATTCCCACCATATTCCATTGGCTGAACTCGGTCACACGGTCCCAACTTAAGCACAAAGGACTCTGGGAAATGTAGTGTTCCTACATGCTCAGAGCAGGAAAGAGAGCTGGTGAGTGTATAACCAGTCCTTTCCTCCATGGATGATTGTCATGCATATAACTGGGAAGTATGGCATCCTAAGGGAACCAGGGGCGGGTCTAATGTATTTACTACATCCTTGGATTCAGGAAGGCAGGGTGGTGGGCTAAATAATGGCCCCCAAAGATATCCAAGTCCTAATCCCTGGAACCTCAAACCTAGTACCTGGCAGAAAGGACTTTGTACATGTGATTAAGTTAAGGATCTGGAGACAGAGAAATTGCTCTGGATTATCCAAGGGGGCCCTATCTGTAATCATGAGTGTTCTTCTAACAGGTAGATGGAGGGAGATTTGACCAGGGAAGAGAAAAGGGAGATGGGATGACAGAAGCAGAGATTGGAGTGATGTGCTCTGAAGGTGGAGGAAGGGTCCACAAGCCCCACAAGCTAAAAAGCTGGGAAAGGCAAGGAAGAGAATTATCTCTTGGAACCCCCGGAAGGAATCAGCCTGCCGACACCTTGATTTTAGGCTGTTAAGGCTCAATTTGAACCTCTGGCCTCTGCAAGTATAAGAGAATAAAGTTGTCTTGCTTTAAAATACTGAATTAGTGATTTGTGACAACAAGAGGAAACTAATACAAGCAGTTGTGCCTACACTAAGTTCCAGATAAGGATCACGCATTAGTGAGCTAGGCAAAAAGACTGGAAGACAGGGCCAAAAGTGGAAGTTCAGGCTGAAGGGTAGCAAGGTCCAGATCCAACAGGATTTGCGAGGGAGGAGAGGGAGGGGAGGAGGGCAGTGAATTTAAGCGTGAGAGCACCAGAAAGCCATTGAAGCAGGAGTGACCTGACCAAGATCTGCATTTTTGCACGATAACCCCACCTGCTCTGTGGAGAGCACATCAGGGGAACCAGTGCTGGTGGCAGAAGACAGTCATTTATTTGCTTTATCCCAGGAGAAAAGTAGAAAGACAATATTCCAGGGTCCTGGCAATATGTAGTGGAATCAACGGGACTTGGTGACGGCCCGCCTCTGATAAGAGACGTCCACTCCATCAGCAACATCAGCTGCACCAACTCTGATGGTCGATGGTACCTGCAGAGGACATAACCTGCTTAGCCACCTATCCGGAATTGAGACAAACTAGAGAAGTCTAAAGGAACAGGCAAGGTGCCTGTGAAGACCAGGTGCTATCCATTGGATGCCTTCTTCCAAATCCTGTATTGCCAACACCATCATGTCCTTTGTAATTTGAGTAAAATAGTTAGAGCACCATCCCCATATACAGGGAAACCCAGCATTAACCTTCATCACCACCCACGCCACGATCAAGGGATTTCTATTTCTCCAAATCACTTCTGACTCTGATTTCCTGTTGCTGCTTGTACAGCTACCCAAACGATGGGTGAGCTGAGGCTGAAATCCAACCTACACTGTCCTGGCCGAAGCATGTACTCTTGGTGTATACAGAAACTGATTTGATGCTTGGCATGGCCAGAACTTGGAGCTTTTGAGGAGAAAAGACTGGAAATAAAGGTCAAGTAGGGGGTCAGCTTAAAGTGTACCAACGCCTTGCTAAGGGGCTCAAGACTGCTTCTTATAATGATGGTACCTTGTCCAACAATGTAAAACAAAGACAGACACAACCATTCATATTTGCATCTTATGCAGATCATGTTGCCAGCAAATCTGGTCCTCATCACCCTTCTGGGACCAAGAAAAAGCCAACCAGTCTGAGCTGAGACTGTCTATACCGAGTCCTGTTGGGAATCCCATTGGCCTCCATGCACAGACAGGATTAAACAGTGCTAGGAAAAGAAAGGGAAAATGGATCTGACTCAAGAGAGAAGCAGAAACAAACAAAAAGAAACTTAACTACCTGGTTGATGGCTTTCTGGATCCTGAGATTTGGGGGTTCTGTGTGCTACTCCTGGATCTTCCAATAAAGTCCTCCTAACTTCCTCCCGTTTTTGCCCAAATTAACGCAAGTTGATTCCTCTTATAATTCTGACCTGGATATTGTGTGTCCACTTTCTGTCTTCAGGCCTTCGTCCCATCACCACCAAATGTGACATTTTGTGTCTCTCCTTCCTGATGCCATGAGTTGGCCAGATGGAGAGGAGGAGGAGAGGTCAGGGGAAGGCAGGGGCGGGGAGAAGAGAGAAAGGTGTCATTGCATACGTACTCAAAGATATAGAAAAGTGTTCATTATAGCATTGTCTGTAATAGCAAAGGACTGAAAACCACCTCCATCGGTGAGAGAACTGATAGTCTCCCAGAGAGATCTCTCCATCGGTGAGGTACTGGCTAAATAACTCACAGTACTTCCATACTGGAATACTATACAGCAGTTGAAAAGAATGAGCAGTGAAAAAAAGTTCTAGGGGTGCCTAGGTGGCTCAGTCAGTTGAGCATCTGACTCTTGATATCAGCTCATGTTGTAATCTTGCCATTCGGGGATCGAGACCTGTGTAGGGGCTGAGCTGACAGCTCACAGACTGCTTGGGATTCTCTTTCCCTCTCTCTCTGCCCTCCCCCCACCTCTCTCTCAAAATAAATCAATAAAATAAAATAGAGAACTCAGTTTAGGCATTCCTGTCTTACTTACATATTTAGTAAATAAATATGTTTATATTCTAAACATGGTATAAATTATAATAAATCATTATTCATATTATTACACATCTAAATGTATTTTATAAAAATATATAATAAATATGCTGTCCTTTATTTATTAAAATATGTAAATATGTAAGTATATTTATTATATGAATGTATTTATATAAATAACACAAATATTAAACGTAGAAGTAAATTTATATTGATCATATACATAATATACACATATTATATCTAATACATACAGTGTGTGTATATATATCAAATGAACTTCAAGGAAGATACAATTGGTTTTAAAAAGCAAGGCAGAGGGGCGCCTGGGTGGCGCAGTCGGTTAAGCGTCCGACTTCAGCCAGGTCATGATCTCATGATCTCGTGGTCCGTGAGTTCGAGCCCCGCGTCAGGCTCTGGGCTGATGGCTCAGAGCCTGGAGCCTGTTTCCGATTCTGTGTCTCTCTCTTTCTGCCCCTCCCCCGTTCATGCTCTGTCTCTCTCTGTCCCAAAAATAAAAATAAACGTTGGAAAAAAAAAAAAAAGCAAGGCAGAGAAAGAAGCACACTTACTTTTAAATTTTTTAATGTTTATTTAGTTTTGAGACAGAGAATGAGTGGGGGAGGGACAGAGAGAGGGAGACACAGAATCTGAAGCAGGCTCCCATGGAAGGAAGGAAGGATTGGACACCCTGGGAAAGAGTTGGAGGAGTTCTGCAGGCCTCGTGAGTCCCCAAAGGGCAGATCCCTCACTCACCTGTGCTGGTACAGGCTGGGGCCGGGAAGCAGCAGCAACAGCATCCAGAGGCAGCAGGGGCAGCAGATCCCTGGGATGGTGGATGGAGCAGTGAGCCATGGTCTTGCAAGCAAGGAGAATCACCATGCTGGGCTGCCCTCGGCCCTTGCCCCCTGCCCCAGCCACCTCACTGTCTCTTGCCCCAGCATCACCCTCCAGCAGGGCATGGGCAAGCCAGGCAGGGATGGGCACCTGGGGCCACAGGAGTGTCCCCCATGACCTCTGTGTCCTAGTTATTGAACGGGCATAAGGAGTCACCCAGGGCCCTTGGAACCAGGAGGGAGAATCTAGCCCTGGAATCTTTTCTGATGGGGCTTGGGAAGAATTCTGGAGGGACAGCACTTAGTGCCAGTTCATTCACAGGATAAAAGCACAACACAAGGTCACCATGGCTGCTGATGCCAGTGTTTTCTTACTCAGGCCCCATTTCAGCCCTTACCCGGGGATTTGGAGGACTTAGATACACAAGAACTTAAAATACAAGACTCTCAATAAATTTGGTATAAAAGGAATTTACTTCAACATAATTAAGGCCATATATGGCAAGCCCGCAGCAAATATCACATTCAGTAGTCAAAGCTGAAAGCTTTTGCTGTAAGATCCAGAGCAAGACAAGGGTGACAAGGGTGTCCACTCTCTCCACTTCTATTCAACGTAGTCTTGGAAGTCCTACCACACCAGTCAGGCAAGAAACAGAAATAAAAAGCTTCCAAATCAGGAAGGAATATGTAAAATCACCCATTTGCAAATAACATGATCTTAGTACATAGAGAAAACCCAAAGCCTCCACCAAAAAAGAAAGAAACAAACAAACAAACAAGCAAACAAACAAACATAGCACATGCCGTTACTACATTTGCCAAGTCACTGTATTTTAAGGGCAAATCCTGGCAATAGCCAATCCATCCATTCCAAGGCTCCACAGTAACCGCACTTAATCTGCTGTATGTACTGCACAGTCGGTTGCTAGGGCTTATACCCAGGGTAGGGATCAGCCTCGTGATTGTCAGGGGTGTGTCAGTGTCTTATGGCCTTGAAGGAGAGGGAGACCGGCAGCTTTAGGAGCTTCACCTGATTGTGCATGCCATACACGTAGGCAGGGGGAAGCAGCACTGTCAGGCATGAGGAGATAGACTGGGGCAGAATATGCCACACTAGGACCCCCATGTCCTTCCCTCTTTCGATGGGGTGTGCTCCATTCCAGGTATAGTGCATTTCCATAGGTCTGACTTTCAGCAGAACAACAGGATCCCAGTAGAGATCGAGCAGATCCCTCTCACCCAGGGGTACAAAGTAACTCACTTATCCTAGGGGGCATCCCATGGCAAATTCCAGTAGACAACACCTTTTGGTGTTCTCAGCAGCATAGCATATGAATCCACAGTGAGAGTTGGGGCCATAGCGGTCTCCCTAGACTTCTATACCTTTATGGTGTTGGGTGCCTTAGCAGGGGTCCCCAGTCTGACATATGGGGCATATGTTTGATCATTCAAATGCATTAAAGCCTGTGACGGCACATTAGTCCACCGGGACAAGGTCGTTTTCCCTGTTAATAATTTAATCTGCTGCTTTAACATTCCATTTTTCCTTTCTACCAACCAGTGCTTTCTGAGCCAGGACATGGAAAACAGGGAGGATCACCTCAGGCTCTTGCAGGTGAGCCAGATGTCCTGATGCCATATCCTGATACCACAGGGCTTAGTTATGATCATCTGCCCTTTGGCTTCCCAGTGTCTAAATTCGAGGCTAATCTCTTTAGAACAGCCCACCTGTCAGTGCAAAGGATTAATGGCTAGAACTCATGAGTGATCATCAGTGAAACCCCTCTGAGTTCAGCCCAGTGGCTGCTTGGCTTGTTCCCGTTTCCATCCAGATGGTGTCAGTATTGGGTTGAATAGCAACTTGAGTTCCTCTGCGTGGGTTTCTCCAACTAGACCTGTCTGTATATTAGGCATCAGAGGGAATTTCCCCCATTTCCTCTAGAGGCCACAGAGGCCACAACACGAAGAAGAGTGGGGGCATTTGAAGGATCTACATATTCTATAGGGCCCAGTAGCACCCACATTTCTGGAGACAGTGGGCTGTACACGGAAAATTATAAAACTTTGATGAAAATTAAAACAGAAACAGATGAACAGATATCCTATGTTCATGGATCAGAAGAATTAATATCATTGAAATGTCCATATAACCTAAAATCATCTATAGGGCCATGCAGTCTCTATCTATAGATTCCAATGGCATTTTCACAGAAGTACAAAAAAAAACCAACCCTAAAATTTGTATGGAACCACAAAAGATTCCAGATAGCCAAAGCAATCTGAGGAAGTATATAAGGGTAGAGGCATCATATTTCTGGATTGAAATTGTATCGCAAAGTTACAGCAATAAAATATTATGGTACTGGCATAAAAAAAAGATACATAGGCCAACAGAATGAAGAGCCCAAAAATAAACCCATGCATATGTGGTCAATTAATTTATAACATAGAAGGCAAGACTATACAATGGGTAAAGGACAGTCTCTTCCATAAATGGTGCTGGAAAAACTGGGTAGCTACATGCAGAAGAATGAAATTAAACTCGTATTTTATACTAGTCACAAAAATTAACTCAACATACTTAAATGTACACAAAACTGTAAAACTCCAAGAAGAAAACGAACAGGAAAATCCCCTAAATATTGGTCTTGACAACATTTTTTGGATGTGACACCAAAAGCACAAGCAATAAAAAATAAATAAACAAGTGGAACTACATGAAACTCAGAAGCATCTCACAGCAAGGGAAATCATGAACAAAATCAAATGTGAACCTACAGAACGAGAGAAAATATTTGCAAATCATATATCCGATAAGGGGTTAATATCCAAAATATTTAAAGAACTCATATCACTCAATAGCAGAACCCATAAATAATCCAATTTAAAAATGGGCAAATAACTTAAATAGACATTTTCCCAAAGATTTTGCCAAAGATTTTCCCAAAGACACACAATGGCGTACAGATACATGAAGGGGCTCCACGTCACTAACATCAGGAAAGTGCAAATCAAAATCATAATGAGATATTGTCTCACAGCTGTTAGGATTCTTATCATAAAAAAGGCAAGAGATAACAAGTGTTGGTGAGAATGTACAGAAAAGGGAACCTTTGTGCACTGCTGGTAAGAATATAAATTAGTATGCCCACGATGGCAAACAGTATGGAGGATCCTCCAAATATTGAAATTAGAACTACTAGGGCACTTGGCTGACTCAGTCGGTGGAGCATCCAACTCTTCATCTCAGGGTCATGAGTTTGAGTTCCACGCTGGGTGTAGAGATTGCATAAACTAACTAACTAACTAACTAACTAACTAACTAACTAACTAACTAACTAATTTAAAGAAAATAGAACTACCATATGATCCAGGAAACCCACTCTGGATGTAAAACCAAATCTGTTTATTCTCTTGGGAAACAAAGCCACTACCGCCAAGGGATATCCGCCCCTACATGTTCATTGCAGCCATATTCAAAATAGCCAAGACATGGAAACAACCAAAGTATCCACTGACAGATGAATGGATAAAGAAGATGTGTGTGTGTGTGTGTGATTTATATACATACATATGATATGTCATATGATATCATATGATATATATGATATCATAGTATCATATGATAGTATTTCAATATATATATGACATATCATATGGATACGTCATATGAATAATCATATACATATTGAAATATTATCAGCCATAACAAAAGAAATCCTTCCATATGTGACAACATGGATGGAACTTGAGAGCATTATGCTACGTGAAATAAGTCAGAGAAAGACAAATCTTGTATAATACCACTTACTTACGAATCTAAAAATGTCAAATTCACTCATAGAAACCAAGAGCAAATTGGTGATTGCCAAGGGCTAGGGATGGAAAGATGGTGGTCAAAGTGCACAAACCTTCAAGTAGAAGATGAGGAAGTCCTGGGGATTGTGCAGCATGGTGACAATGGTTAACAATACGAGAATTGCTCCAAGAGTATTTTTACCACCCCTCATCCCACATACACAAACAGGTAACAATGTGAGGTCTTGATTGTGTTGACCAAACTTACTATGGTAATTATTTCACAATATATATGTGTACCAAATCATCACATTGTACAACTTGAACTCACATAATGTTATTTGTCAATTATATCTCAATAAAGCAAGAAAAAAAATCAGGTCAAGCATCTCCTTCCTTTCTGGGACCCTTTTCTGATCCTGTGAGAGTTGACTCAGTTTTTCTGTTCCAACCATACTATGGAATAGGTTCAGTAATAACACTAACCACATTTTATTACATTTATTTACCTATACGCCTGTCACCCACTAACAGATTATAAGCTCTGTGAGGACAGGGACTATTTTATTCATCTTGACACCTTTTGTGACTAAAATACAGCTTGACGTAATTAGATTATAAATGGGAAATGAATAAATAAACTTTGCTTCTCCAATAGAAATTCAAACTGGAAAAAAATTGATGTGGGAAATTTGGCTCAAACTTCTCCAGCATGCTTTAAAAATTCTATTTGAGGAGCGCCTGGGTGGCTCGGTCGGTTAGGCATCCGACTTGGGCTTGGGTCATGATCTCGCAGTTCGTGGACCAAACCCTGCGTAGGGCTCTGTACTGACAGCTCAGAGCCTGGAGTCTGCTAAAGATTCTGTGTCTCCCTCTCTCTCTCTGCCCCTCCCCTGCTTATGCTCTGTCTCTCAAAAATAAATAAACATTAAAAAAATTAAAAATTCTATTTGAGCTGACAACAAGGTATAACTTCTTTAAGTTATCCTGACGTCACTATGCCTACATACGTAATACCCTTAAAGTCTGAGGCATTGAACACAATAAAAAAAAAAAATCTGTTTATTCTCTTGGGAAAAATAAGTCTTTACACAAATGACTGATGTTTTACATGGGAATTACTCCTCACTTGTCAGGAATTTTCTATTTGGTAGAGTGCTTGTTAAAAACTCAGATTCCTAAAGCCCATGCCAAACCAGCCCTATTGGATCTGAGTTTCTGAGCAGGTACAACGTTTGCAAGGTTCCCATATGTTTCCTGATGTTTGACCATGGCTTCTCTACCCCTGGTTTATTGTCACAGTCCCAGATTCTACTCCTGGGGGCTGGGGTTATTTTCCCTTCTTTCCTGACAATTCTTAAACCTGGAGATTTTCTTCTCTGATGCAAAACTAATAGCCCAAATATACATGACTTTCTAACCCCAAATCTTATTATTGCAAAGCACATTTTTGCTTTGAAAATTACTTCAACGTGAGAGATAACCCAAACATTCACTGGTTTATCTGATTAAGACTCTAAGCCCTTCTGATTACATCACACCTGTCCTCTTCCCTTTGCACTAGCAGCATTCAATTTGCTTCAGGGCACAGGGCTTTGGGCTTGAATCTGTTCAAACGTAACAACGGAACTGCAGAAAATATACATATACGTCATTGTGCGGTCATCAATATCAGTAAGTGAATCAATATAAGATTTTGTGGTAGGAACTTATATGCAGGTACCTATTGGACATATGTGGTAGAATTTTTCTGATCAATCAAAGCAATACTATCGTGATATTTTCAGTAAACTGATAACAATGTAGAGGTTAATTAACAATTAGTGATCCTCAGAGATGCCAGTTTACCAAGATATTATTCTATTCTCTTAGCAATGGAGCTATAAAGCCTTCCAAATCCAAGAGTAGGTTATGTTACAATTTCACTGTTGTTCTCATGGAGCTTTTCCAACAATCTATGAGGTTTTCTGAAGGTGTTAGAATTACATCCATTTGAACACCAGAAAGTATATGGGTTTCTATTTATATCTATCATGAGACAAATGTTCAAATCATAGCTTTTTCTGAGATTAGTGACACAAATGCAAAATAATCCATACCCAATGGAGCCTAAGAGAGAGAAGTCCTTACATTCTTTTCTTATCAGAGAAGTAGGCTTTGCTTTGAGGGGGGCTGGGTGTTTTTATCAGCCTTTTCACTAATTTTACTAGGAAACAAATGCATAGTTTACTTCCACGTATCAATTCACAAAGCTGTAGAACAAAAGAGCCAGAAGGGACTTAAGAAGTCAACCTCCTTGTTCAAGGTCAGTGGCAAAAATGGGACTATGACCAGATCTGCTTTTCCTACTGTTCCATAAGTTCAGTTCAGTTGTTTTCACATATGTATATTAGATACCAACTTTGTATAAAGGAAACATCTTCTGAAGCATAATGTTTGCAAAGAACAATTGCGCCAAAATATCTGCCATAAATCCCTCCTTCGATATGACACCGTCTCTCGATACAGTTTTTGTTAAAACAAAATGTATACCCTGTAGCAATAACATAATCTGAAAAGAGAAATTCTTTGTCCACTCATGACTCATTCATTAGCCCAGTCAATTATCAAGGATATAGTAAGAGTCTTATCATGTCAGGCACAACTAAGTTTAAGGGTAAGTAGATCCATAGAGATGGTTCTTACCCTTGAGGAATTTATTGGCTAGTGGGGAGACACAGAGATATCAACTAATGACTAACAGCATTATGATCAAGGCAAGGAAATGTTGAAACAGCCGTTTGCCTTTTAGCCTGAAGGAAGTCAATTAGATAATATTTGTGAGGGATTTGGAAGTACACCTGGTCATCTTTCTTTAAGGTTTGAGTGTAATTAATGGGACGCTACCTCTGCTATGCTTGGAGTTACCAACCATCAGGTACTGTAACAGAACATTCACTCATTCAGAATCTCCCAAATTCTCTTCTCTTTCATACATCAAAACAGAAGTGGGTTTCAGTTTTTCCCTAACCCAGTTTGCTAAGTGGACATTTAAAACCTGGCATCGGCAGGCTGTGTTGGAAGCATGGTAGTGGGGGTTCAGAAGTTCTCTCAAGGAGTAAGGCAGCATCTATTCACAGCCATAAAGATTCTGAGGATGGAAGAACACACTCCCCAGCATTATGCTCAGAGAAGGGTCCAGGACTCTGAGGATCGATGCTCTGCCATTCCCTCACCTATGCATATTCCTAAGGCATAAGGCAGCCTCAGAGTGGTGAGGTCAAGTCAGGTGATTACAGAGTGCCTGTCACCTCAAGGGTTAGTCATTATGGAGTTCAGGCTGTGAGAGGAAACTTTTTTAGGACTAATGGCAAGAACTGAACAGAAGACTGTAGGGTGCTGTGCTCCTGCAGAGGAGACTTTGCCCAAAGGCCCTATGAGGATGGCTATAGGGTTCAGTTGAGATGATGTCTTGCCCTAATGGGCCCAGTTTTCAAGGCTTCCCTGAGTCAGGTTTTCAGTTCACCTGCCCAGTTGCTTACAGGAGAGCTAGCTGGCTGGGTTAGGACTAGTTCCAGGGTTTGCCACATCATAGAAGCAGAGCACTCTCTTTGCTTCTTGCTACAAGTCAGAACAATTTCTGATCCATGTCTCACCATGACAATAAGAGTTGTCACCTTCTCCCACACCGTAATGCACCAGAAATGAAATCATAACTCAACCTTTCTTCCTGCAATATGCACAGTCTCCTTTATGCAAATTTATCCAATCCTTTCTGAGAACACTCAGATGCCATCACTAAGAGGAACTGGCTGGCTTCCAGAAGTCAAATGAAAGTCTCTATTCACCTTCTCTGCAGACCTCCTAAACACAACTTCTATCTGTAAGCAGCATAACACAGTGGTTGAAAGCACAGCCTTTAGAGCCACATTCCTTGAGGTTAAAATATCCTGGCTCCCCCACGTACTACCTGTGTAAATTTAAATGTCCTGTGTCAACTCATCTGTAAAATAGATGTTACAATAGCTCCTACCTCATGGGGTTGTTATGGCGCCTATAAAATAGATAAAGCATTTAGATCAGAGTAAGTATAGTATAACAGCTTATGATTATTATTCTTATTTTAGTAACAGCGACTAGAAGCTGTTTTCATAAGGGAGGAAAATCTCTCTGACAGGGTGCTGTATTACAAAAAGATTAAAAATTGCAAAACAAGCAACATTCAGGCCATTCTGGAGAAAAGAGTTCATATAAAGATACGAAGGTATTCAATCTTTGAACATGAGATCATGACCTGAGCTGAAGTCAGACGCCTAAAGGACTGAGCCACCCAGACACCCTGGATTTATATTTACTATGGGAAGAGGACTATGGAATGAGAAGGTTGTAAGAGGATCACAATTTTGGTTTTGAATATAATGTGTCAGAGACATTTGTTAGACATACAAGCAAGGGCATCAAGTGGAGAAATAGGAGATGGGAGTCCAGGGGGAGGTCTGGGCTGGTGATTTAAATTTGAGGATTATCAGGGGAAAAGGTATTTAGGAGAGTGATAACAGCGAAAAGAAGAGATGTAAGGATGGAGACGTGGAGCCTCCAATATTTAGGGTTTGGGGACACAACAGGAACCAGCAAAGAAAACACTGAGGAAGAAGAGACTTGACCGGTGTGGTATATTGCAAGCCAAGTAGTGAAGTTGTACCAAGGAGAGTGTTTTAGTTAGTTCTGATTAATATAATAGAATATCACACATGGGTGGCTTATACACAATACAAATGTATTTCTCAAAGTTCTGGAGTCTAGAAGTCCAAGATCAAGGAGCATCATGGTCAGGTTCTGGTGACAGCTCTCTTCTGGGGTGCAGGTTTCTTTTTGTATTCTCATGTGGCAGAAGCAGAGAAAGGAGGCAGGCTCGCTCATGACTCATTACAAGGGCACTAATCCCATCCCTAAGGACATCATCCTCATGACTGAATCTAAAACTACTTCCCGAACGTCCCACCTCCTAACATCATCATACAGGGGAGTAGAGTTTTAACATATATTTAGGGTAGGACATAAACATTCAGTCCCTAACAGTGAACATCTGCATGGATCTAAATATTATTGATAGGTCAAGTAAGATGAAGACTAAGAATGAAGAAAGAAGTCTAGTATTGCCCAAGGGACTTAGCAATATGGAGGTCTTTGGTGACCTTGAAAAAACAATCTTCTAGAGGTCATGGATGAGAGAAACTGGAAAAAATGCAGGTATCTCCAGTTTTGGCAGAAATGGGGAACAGAAACATAAAATGGTATCTATCAATGACCAATGGGATCAGGAGAGGAATATTTTTCTTAGGGGAAAAGCAATAACATGCTTATATGCTTTGGGGGATGATGCACTCAAGAGTGGGAAATTGACATGCCAAGGAGGTGAGAGTTGCCAACATTCTAAGTAAGGGGGAAGGAATTGAATGTAGTGAATCTAATGGGATCTAATGTAAGGCTGGAGGGGCTGTCCTTGGGCAGGAGCATGAACAATTCCTCTCTAGGAGCAGCAAGATATATCTCATAACTAATTCTGCTTTTTCGGTGGAATAGAGAACAAAGGAATCAGCTGAGATGAATGATCAAGACTGATGGATTAGAGGGGCGCCTGGGTGGCTCAGTCTGTTAACCATCCAACTTCAGCTCAGGTCATGATCTCACAGTCCATGGGTCTGAGTCCTGTGTTGGGCTCTGTGCTGACAGCTCAGAGCCTGGAGCCTGCTTCAAATTCAGTGTCTTGCTCTCTCTCTGCCACCTCTCCTGCTTTCTCTATCTCTCTCTGTCTCTCTCTCTCTTTCTCTCTCAAAAATAATGAATAAACACTAAAAATTTTTTTAAAAAAGACTGATGTGTTAGAGATTGGAGGAGTGAAGAAAAGCTATGGAGCAGTCATGTAGGTGAGTGGACCAGAGAAAAACAGTTGGATGGCAGGGTGGCACCAACACCTGTTTAATATTAGCACTTAGGAATTTCAATGAGACCAAGCAGCTGGAAAAGGTGGAGATGGAAGAGGCGAGGGTGAAGAGTTGGAGGGTTTGGTAAACAGTATAAAAACCAGATTAAGGATTTTACACTCCAACCTACAAGATAAAAGGAAGCTAATCTTGCTTGTCAGGCAGGGCAATGGCATAATTTAATGGGGTGTGCCAGAGAGAATATTCTGGTCAACAAAAACATAATGGGCTAAATGTTTTTAGTGGAGATATGGGCTTTGTGGTATCTAAAACTCCTTCTTATAACCAATATGTGTGTGTATGTGTGCATATATACAAATATATATATACATATATATACATACATACCGTTTGCTCTATAAAACTAACCTAGTAGGCGATGTTCCAAGATGGCTGAACAGCATGGAAGTTTTTTGTGTGTGTCTCGAATCCATGAAATACAGCCAGATCAACACTAAACCATCCTGTATACCTAGAAACCTTATTTGAGGATTAACACAACGATCTGCACAACCTGAACCACAGAACTCAGCAGGTACACAGCGCAGAGAGGTGAACGGGGAAGAGAGAAGCTGCAAAGGGCTGGGAGCCGTTTTTGCTTGCAGAGAGGACGGAGATGGGGGGGGAGGGAATATGGGAAAAGCAGCCCTCTCAAAAGCAGCTGGAGAAAAAGTGGAAAAGTGGACACAGTCGCAGGGGGAAAGGAGAAAGGAGAGGGTTTAAATTCCATTAAGACTCTATAAACAGGGGGAGTGCAGAGTCTGAAACTCCACAGCTCAATACCTGGAGGTGCTCTGGTGGGAAGGGTGAATCACTCTGGGGTCCCGGAGGTCCTCGGGCCACCCAAGGAGGAGCGGTTCCACTGCTGGAAGGAAATTTGGTAGAGGCTGTATGGCCGCCTGGTCCCAGCAGACCCCAGTGAACAACCACAGTCACTGGTACTGGAACAGGGTCATTGAGGGTGAAGTCTGATGCCAGATGTGGGTTGTGATTTTCCATAATCCCCGAAATGCTGCTCCTACAGAATTGTGTGAATTTTTTCTGTGGCACCCAGCTGCAGTCTCTGGGCATCAGCAGCAGCATGGTCCTGGGTGTGGCTGGCACCCGGCCATCGCTTAGTGAGACCCTCCCCCAGAGGATCTGAGCAGGTCAAAGCCACAGTCCCTCAGAATTGAGAGGTCGGGAAACACAGCCACATCTGAGGTAAAACTCAAGAGGGAGGTGGCGCCTGGCAACTTGACCACCTGGTCATGGACTGTGGTAAAGCAGGGAATGGACAGAAACCAGAGACAAAAGATCGGTGTGTGATTGCTGGTCGGGGAGAGCACAGAGGTCCGATACTAGAGACTTCGTAGCTGGGTGATGCCATTTTCACCATTCCCGTGCATGTGCATACACACCTACAAGCGCCACAACATTCAACCCCAGTAAGCTAAGCAGTGCCATCTAGTGGAGAACAGAGCCGTTACACTAAGCCCCGCCCAACTGGACCAAACTCACTCTTCAGGAACACCACAAATCTCTCTGCCTGCTTAGTTTGTGGACTACAAAGTGCTTCATAGTTTGACTTCTAGGGGAAAGCGATGTAATTTCAATCGTATTTCAGTTTGTTCGCGGGTCCATCTATGCAGTTTTCTTTTTTTATTTCTTTTTGTTTCTTGAATAAAGAAAGAGAAAATTTTATTTCTATTGCCAATTTTTATTAAAGATATTTTTCTTTATTTTTTTGCCGTATTTTGTACTTCTTTGGTAATTTTTTCAAATTCTATTTTACTTCCGTCATTTCATTTTATTCTATTTCATTGTATTCATTTTCTCAAATTTCCAAACGTTTTCCTTTTTTCCCTGCTTTTTATCTGATCAAGCTCCTTTCAATAGCCAGACCAAAACACACCAGGATCTGGCATCATTTATCTGATATGTGTGTTGTTTTCCTTTTTTTGGTTTTAGTTTTTTTACCTTAGTAATTCCTTTTCTTCCTTAAAATTGATGAAACAGGAATTCACCTCAAAAGAAACAGCAGGAACAAATGACAGTCAGGGACATAATCAACACAGATACAAGCAAGATGTCTGAACCAGAGTTCAGAATCACGATAATAAGAATACTAGCTGGGGTTGAAAATAGGTTAGAATCCTTCTCTGCAGAGATAAAAGAAGTCAAAGCTAGTCAGGATGAAATAAAAAATGCTATAACAGAGCTGCAATCTTAAATGGATGCCACGGAGGCAAGGATGGATAAGGCAGAGCAGGAAATCAGTGATAGAGAGGACAAACTTATGGAGAATACTGAAGCAGAAAAAAAGAGGGAGATTAAGGCAAAAGAGCACAATTTAAGAATTAGAGAAATCAGTGACTCATTAAAAGGAACAACATCAGAATCATGGTGGTCCCAGGAGATGAAGAGAGAGAAAAGAGGTAGAAGGGTTCTGTGAGCAAATCATAGCAGATAACTTAACTAACCTGGGGAAAGACGCAGACATCAAAATCCAGGAAGCACAGAGGACTCCCATGAGATTCAACAGAAACTGACCATCAACAAGGCATATCGTAGTCAAATTCAGAAAATACTCAGGCAAGAAAAGAATCATGAAAGCAGCAAGGGAAACAAAGTCCTTAATCTACAAGGGAAGGCGGAACAGGTTTGCAGCAGACCTATCCACAGAAATTTGGCAGGCCAGAAAGGAGTGGCAAGATACATTCAATGTGCTGAATCAGAAAAGTATGTAGCCAAGAATTCCTTATCCAGCACGGCTGTCATTCAAAATAGAAGGAGAGATTAAAAGTTTCCCAAACAAAACTTAAAGGAGTTCGTGACACTAAACGAGCCCTCAAGAAATTTTCATGAGGACTCTCTGAGGGGAGAAAAGACAAATAAAAGAAAAAGAAAAAGACCAAAAGCAACAAAGTTGGAAAGCACCAGAAAACACCACCAGAAAGTCCAACTCTACAAGAAACATAATGGCAATAAACTCATATCTTTCAGTACTCACTCTAAACATCAATGGACTAAATGCTCCAATCAAAAGACGTAGGGTAATTGAATGGAAAAGAAAACAAGATCCATCTATATGCTGATTACAAGAGACCCACATTAGACCTAAAGACACCTTCAGATTGAAAGTAAGGGGATGGAGAATCATCTAACATGCTAATGGTCACCAAAAGAAAGCTGGAGTAGCCATACTCATATCAGAAAATCTAGACTTTAAAATAAAGACTGTAACAAAAGATTAATAAAGGCATTATATCATAATGAAGGGGGTCTATCCACCAAGAAGGCTGAACAATTGTAAACTTCTATGCTCCAAATGTGAGAGCACCCAAATATATAAATCACTTAATCACAAATATACAGAAACTCATCGATAACAATATCATAATAGTAGGAGATTTCAACAGATTACTTATAGCAATGGAAATATCATTGAAACAGAAAATCAACAAGGAAACAATGGCTTTGAATGACACACTGGACCAAATGGATTCAACAGATATATTCAGAACATTTCATCCTAAAGCAGCAGAATATACTTTCTTCTCAAGTGTACATGGAATGTTTTGCAGAATAGATCACACACTGGGACACAAATCATCCCTCAACAAGTATAAAAAGATCGAGTTTATACCATGCATATTTTCAGACCATAACGCTATGAAACTCAAAATCAAGCACAAGAAAAAAATTGGAAAGATAACAAGTACTCGGAGACTAAAGAACATCCTACTAAAGAATGAATTGGCTAATCAAGAAGTTAAAGAGGAAATGAAAAAGTACATGGAAGCCAATGAAAATGATAACACCACAGCCAAAACCTCTGCAAAGCAGCAAAAGTAGTCATAGGAGAAAACATATATAGCGATGCAGGTCTTCCTAAAGAAGGAAAAAGGTCTCAGATACACAACATAACCTTACACCTTAAAGAGCTGGAAAAAGAACAGCAAAGAAAACCCCAAACCAGCAGAAGACAAGAAATGATAAAGATTAGAGCAAAAATCAATGCTATTGAATCCAAAACACACACATACACACACACACACACACACACACACACACACAAACTAAAAACAAAAAAAGAGTAGATCAATGAAACCAGAAGCAATTCTTTGAAATAATTAACAAAATTGATAAACCACTAGCCAGTTGGATCAAAAAGAAAAAGGAAAGGACCCAAGTAAATAAAATCAAGAATGAAAGACCAACCAACACAGCAAAAATAAAACAATAATAAGAGAATATTATGAGCAATTATACACCTATAAAATAGGCAATCTGGATGAAATGGACAAATGCCTAGAAATTTATAAACTACCAAGACTGAAACAGGAAGAAATAGAAAATTTGAACAGACCCATAACCAGTCACAAAATCAATTTAGTAATAAAAAATCTCCCAAAAACCAAGAGCCCAGGGCCAAATGGCTTCCCAGGAGGAATTCTACCAAACATTTAAGGAAGACTTAACACCTATTCTCTTGAAGGTCTCCCAAAATATAGAAATGGAAGGAAAACTTCCAAACTCTTTCTATGAGGCCAGCATTACCTTGATTCCATAACCAAACAGAGACCCCACTAAAGAGGAGAAGTATAGACCAATTTCCCTGATGAACATGGACACAAAAATCTTCCACAAGATATTAGCCAACCACATCCAACAATACATTGAAAAACTTATTCACCACGACCAAATGGGATTTATACCTGGGATGCAGGGCTGGTTCAATATCCACAAAACAATCGTTGTGATTCATCACATCAATAAAAGAAAGGAAAAGAACTACACGTTCCTCTCAATAGATGCAGAAAAAGCATTTGACAAATATAACATCCTTTCTTGATAAAAACCCTCAAGAAAGTAGGGATAGAAGGATCATACCTCGAGATCATAAAAGCTATATATGAAAGCCCCAACGCTAATATCATCCTCAATGGGGAAAAACTGACAGATTTCCCCCTAAGGTCAGGAACAAGACAGGGATGTCCACTCTCGCCATTGTTATTCAACATAGTATTGGAAGTCTTAGCCTTAGCAATCAGACAACACAAAAAATAAAAGGCATCCAAATTGGCCAGGAGGAGGTCAAACTTTCATTCTTCACAGATGGCATGAAACCCTATCTGGAAAACCCAAAAGATTGCACTAAAAAACTGCTAGAACTGATCCATGAATTCAGCAAAGTGGCAGGATATAAAATCAGTGCACAGAAATCAGTTGCATTCCTACACACCAACAATGAAGCAACAAAAAGAGGAATCACAGAATTGATCCCACTTACCATAAAACCATAACCATAAACCCCCAAAACCATAAGATACCTGGGAATAAATCTAACCAGAGGTGAAAAATCTATGCACTGAAAACTATGGAAAGCTTATGAAAGAAATTGAAGATGACACCCACAAAAAAGAAAAATATTCCATGCTCCTGGAGAGGAAGAACCAATATTGTTAAAATGTCAATAGTACCCAAAGCAGTCTATATATTCAATGCAATACCTATCAAAATAACACCAGCATTCTTCACAGAGCTGGAACAAACAATCCTACAATGTGTATGGAACCAAAAAGACCCCGAATAGCCAAAGTAATCTTGAAAAAGAAAACTAAAGCAGGAGGCATCACAATCCCAGACTTCAAGCTGTATTACAAAGCTGTAATCATCAAGACAGTAAGGTACTGGCACAAGAACAGACACTCAGGTCAATGGAACAGAATAGACAACCCAAAAATGGACCCACAAAGTATGGCCAACTAACCATTCACAAAGCAGGAAAGAATATCCAATGGAATAAAGACAGTCTCCTCAGCAAGTGGTGCTGGGAAAACTGGACAGCGACATGCAGAAGAATGAGCCCGGACCACTTGCTCACACCATACACAAAAAAGACACTCAAAATGGATGAAAGATCTAAATGTAAGATAGGAAGCCATCAAAATCTTCAAGGAGAAAGCAGGCAAAAACCTCTTTGACGTTGGCCTCAGCAACCGCTTACTCAACACGTCTCCGGAGGCAAGGGAAACAAAAGCAAAAATGAACTACTGGGACCTCATCAAAATAAAAAGCTTCTGCACAGCGAAGGAAACAATCAGCAAAACTAAAAGGCAACCGATGGAATGGGAGAAGATATTTGCAAACGACATATTAGATAAAGGATTACTATCCAAAATCTACAAAGAACTTCTCAAACTCAACACCCAAAAAACAAATAATCCAGTGAAGAAATGGGCAAAAACCTGAATAGACACTTCTCTAGGAAAGACATCCAGATGGCCAACCGACACATGAAAAAATGCTCAACATCACTCATCATCAGGGAAATACAAATTAAAACCACAATGAGATACCCCTTACACCTGTCAGAATGGCTAACATTAACAACTCAGGCAACAACAGATGTTGGCGACAGTGTGGAGAAAGAGGAACTCTTTTGCACTGCTGGTGGGAATGCAAACTGGTGCAGTCACTCTGGAAAATAGTTTGGAGGTTCCTCAAAAAATTAAAAAGAGAACTACCCTACAACCCAGAAAGTGCAGTACTAGGTATTTATCCAAGGGATACAGGTATGCTGTTTCGAAGGGGCACGTGCACCCCAATGTTTATAGCAGCACTATCAACAATAACTAAAGTATGGAAAAAGCCCAAATGTCCATCGATGGAAGAATGGATAAATAAGATATGGTATGTGTGTGTATGTATGTATGTATGTATGTATGTATGTATGTGTTTATGTATGCATACACACACACACACACACACACACACACACAGAGTGGAGTATTACTCAGCAATCAAAAAGAATGAAATCATGCCATTTGCAACTATGTGGATGGAACTAGAAGGTATTATGCTAAGGGAAATTAGTCAGAGAAAGACAAATATCATAGGACTTCACTCATATGAGGACTTTAAGATACAAAACAGATGAACATAAGGGAAGGGAAGCAAAAATAATAAAAAACAGGGAGGGGGACAAAAACATAAGAAACTCTTAAATGTGGAAAACAAACAGAGGGTTACTGGAGGGACTGTGGGAGGGATGGTGTGCTAAATGGGTAAGGGGCATTAGGAAATCTACTCCTGAAGAAATCATTGTTGCACATTATGCTAACTAACTTGGATGTAAATTTAAAAAAAAAATTAAGTAAAAATTAAAAAAAAACTAACCAAGTAAATAAAAGATTTCCCAACAGAACATTGTTGAAATCTCCCAGTCATGAGTTCCCACTAAGCTTTGTAACTAAGTGGCTTTCTTAATTTCCCTAGTGTCTCATAAATACGGACCAGGTGCTCTGACACAAATATGCTCTTGCCCTGCTTCAGGGTTAGCAGAAAGAAAATATCCTCCTATGACTTAGCTTGTTAAAAGGAGAGAAAAGAGGAAAGAAAAGTCATTTGAGGTAAACCAACTATTTTGCATGATGGAAAATCTGCATGATTACTTTGGGCATAATGTATTGCATTTGTTTCTGGCTGACTTTGCCTAAATTAGTGAAGCTTTTTAAATGACCAAATTTTGAACATTTCACACATGCACACACACACACACACACACACACACACACACACACAGCATGAAACAAAAGTGAATAGAATATAACATAAATGCAGTAAGGACATAAAAGATTAGTTTTCCTGTAAAACGTAAAATAACTGCTTTGAGAACAGTTTTCCATTTGATAACTTCACAAGCAAATTTATGTTGACTTCTAATTTATTAACCATTTTTAGAAATACTATTTTCAATGATAACTCTAAATGCAAGTGTGATTATGGTTCAGAAAGAGGGAAACATTGTTTCTCTTTAAATTAGTCATGCCGAAAACTGAAAGGATATCAATTTTGCAAAAGACAGTTCCAACAGACAACATTGTTGATATCTGAACCATCATTTCAGTGAAAGTACAGCCAGTGAGGCTGTATCCTTGACTCAAAATCACATACCATTTGTGGAGGGAACCCCAGAAACTCTCCTCCAACATGATGATTGTCATCCAGGAGCTGTAATTTTTTTTTTTTTTTTTTTTTTTTACTGATGAAATGGAATGTTCAAACTATCTTTATCATGACTCCAGGATCTGGCTTTTTAAGTCCAACTCAGTTCTAAAATGGTTTTAATTCATTTGCCTCGGGTTACTTATCTTAATCCTGAATACCCAAATAAAAGAGACTTCAAATTAATTCTGACATGGGGCTCGAAGTCATGAGCAGTGAAATCATGACCTGAGCCTAAGTCAGATGCTTAACAAGCTGAGCCACCCAGATGCCCCTAGACCTATTTTAAATTCGCAAAGTAATATCAGACTCCAAAAGTATCGATTATTATCTCAGCCTTTAGCTCATTCACAAAGTGCATTTACTTTGAACAACACTTATTTCAATACGATGCTCTAGTTTTCTATTTTTAGGAGCTACACAGACATAGAAGCAGAGAACCAAGAGCTTCCTCATACACAACTTAAGAACCATCTCTACACCCCTGATGCCAATTGAAAACAACCATCACATGGCCACTTGACCAACATCCATAAGCTCAGGACAATGGTTTGGAAATGCCAAATAAAACCGGAGCTCAACAGGTGGAAGGCGTCACACCATGACCTATAGTATTTCCATCTACATGTCCAAATGACAACTATTATCAGCTGCTTTCCTGTCAATTTAATGATTGCGCAACTCACATGAATGCAGGTACAACATACTGTTTAAAGCAAAGCTCACCCTAAAATATAAAATCGATGGTGAAAAATCCTAAGTTCTATTTTAAACCATCAGCTGCACCCAAAGAGAGAACGATACTCTCCTAACTATAAATAACTTTCAAAGTCTCTGATGGTTTTTTACCAATACAGCTCAGGCATGTTATCAAGAACACATGGTAAACTCTTATAACAAAGGCAATGACCTTTTACTCTATATTTTAGGATAAAATAACAGCTCTTGCCTTGACATTATGAATTCATTGTATAATTCTAACCTCTTACAAAGGAAACAAACTCTCTTAGTATTCTTAGTGGCTAAATTTTGCCAAGGGAAGAATACATTTAGATAATCATTAAAGGTAAGAGAAATTGCAGCAGTAGAAAACAAAAAAAAGGGGTACTTAATCCCACTTCTTGAAATGCGACACCAGCTTTACAGGTACCATTGCTTATAATGTATGAGGCTGAAGTATGGCTTTTCCCGATTCATCTTGGGGACAGTGTGGTAGATGAAAGAAAGTGGGCTTTGGAGCCCATGAGAATGAAATTATCAAAACGACAGGACTTACTAGTACTGTGGTCTCAGAAACATGACCTACTCTCTTTTGAGCCTCAGACTGTAGATTTTCGAAATGAGAGTAATCACACTTACCTCACCTAGAGGTTATGATGTGCACACTAAGGATGTAATTCCAGTGCCAGCCAGAAACTTGGAGTATAGAGGTAGAGGGTAGATGCAAGCCTATACAAGTAAATAAACAGAGTTACAACTTGGACTAAGGGCAAACTGGGATTAGCACTGGGTGAGCAAATAATGGGGACAAGGGCATACAGAAAAAAAAACTCATGTGAGTAGTGACTAGGTACTACAGACAGAAACCTGTTATGGAATGGATTTGCCCTCCAGATCCATACGTTGAAGTCCTAACTACCCATGGGACTGTACTTGGCTACCAGATCTTGAAAGGTAAAGTGAAGGTTGAATGAGCTCATTTGGGGGGAGGGACCCTAATCTGATAACTGGTGTCCTATAAGAAGAGAGTGGGCACCTACACACACAGAAGGAAGGCCACGTGAAGACAGTGGGAAGGAGGTTGTCCACCAGTCACGGAGAGAGGAGACCTGCCCTGCCCACACCTTGATCTAAAGTGTGAGAAAATAAATAAATCAACTTCTGTTGCTTAAGCCACCCAGTCTGTGGTACTTTGAGATGGCAGGCCCAGCAAACTAATAGAAAATCCCAACACTTACTCAGTGAATGGTGTTTGAGCCTTTGTAGGAGTTAGGCACTGTTCTAGGGCCCTAAGGAAACAGCCCTAAACAAAGCTGGTTTGGTCTTCTGATCCCATGGAGCCGACATTCTGGCAGGGACTGCAGCAGGCGACAGACAGCAAGCAAGTAAGAAAAACAGATGATGCCAAGGGCCGGAAAGAAAAAGAATGCAGGGAAGGTGGATCGGGTGTTCGGGCCGGAGAAGGAGCAGTTTTCCGTTTTAGATAGAGAGCCAGCAGAGACCCCACTGAGCAGGTGACGTCAGAGCAAAGATAAGACAGAAATAAGGGAGTAGGTCATGTGGGCATGTGGGAGAACATTCCGGACAGAGAGAGGCAAAGCAAGCGCAAAGACCTGAAGCAGGAATGTGTGTGTGTGCCTGACATGCTCAGGGAGCAGGGAGGGGGCCAGTGTGGCCGCAGCCCAGTAAACAAGGGGAGGGGAAGAGGAGATGCCTACAGGGAGGTAGCAGAGGCTGGGGAGGGTAGCACCTGTGTGGTGCGCAATTGGAGTCAGGCGTCTGGAGACATGAAGAGCTGGGGGCAGAGCATAAAGACTCGAAGGCCCCGGCTGCTGGTAGATAGAAGCCTGAGGCTGGCTGAGATCACCCCAGAGGAAGGACGGGCAGAAAGTGGATGGGAGGTGGGAAGAAGATGAGGACAGACCAACACAGACACTGGTGAGCAGCGGCCCGGGCGGTGGGACGGGGGAGGAAGGAAGTTTTAAAGAAAGGGAGCAATTCTGTGTGTCTGTAAAATGGTGCCACGGAGCCCGCGAACTGGAGGTTGAGACTTCAGCGTGAGCCTCAGTGACGTGTCGATCATTCATGAGAGGAAAACTAGGGACAAGTGGGAGAGGAAGCCCTCTCAGACTCAGCTGATGGACGGAAGGTCTGCAGGCGCCGACACATGCAACGCTAGGATGCAGGAAGGCAAGACAGGTGGTGGTGGATGGGAAGTGATTGCTCCCCGTGCGCCGGGAGAAACAGCTGCAGGTGCACAGGATGGCCGGGTCCCGAAGAGACCCCCCCCCCCACCCGCCCGGTGTGCAGGGGAGAGTGAAGCGGTGCAGGAGCCGCGTTAGCGAGATGGCTTCCTCCCTTAGGAACACGGTCCAACTGTGGCAACGGGGCACCAGCCAGAGCCGTGGGGACAGATGTAGCCAAGGTGGGCGGCTGGGAGGTTTGCTGGGACTGTGTGTGATTGGGAAACACGGTGAAGAGGCCCTACGTTCCCTCTGCCTGTAGAACGGGACCACGGCCGGGATTTCCAAAGTGACATGCGTGACAAACAGAGCATCGAGCCCCCCACAGGGACCCCCGTGTTGTCCTCTTACAGCAGACATTCCCACTTCTTTCCTGCCCCCGTCACCTCCGTGATGGCTGGCAATCCCTCATCTGCTCTCCATTTCCACGAAATCGTCGCCTCGAGAATATTATGCAAGTGGAATCGAAAAGCACGTGACCTTTTCAGGATTCACTTTTTCCCCTCTGGGCATAATTCTCCGGAGATTCGGTTCTGCTGCAGTGTCTATCAGCAGTGCACGCCCTGGCACTGCTCACCGGTGAGCACCCCACCGCACGGGGCTAGCATGGTTTGGCTGTCTCCTTATGGAAGGACACGTTGCACTAGGCTGGACAATGGCCCTCAAAGAAATCAAGTCCTAATACCTGGAATCTAACTCCCATCGATGGGCTCTAGTTAAGGATCTTGAGTCCTGGGTTATCTGAGCCCTAGATGGAATCACGAGCATCCTTAGGCAAAGGGAGACTTGACAAAAGAGGAGGCACTGTGTCCATGGAGACAGACTGGGGTGACGTGGACACAAGCCAAGGGAGGTTGGTGGCCACCAGGAGCTACCAGAGGGAAGGGATACACTGTCCCCTGGAGTCCTGGGGTCTCCAAAGGGACTACAGCACTGGGGACACTTTAGTCTCAGTGAAGCGAATTTTGGGTTCCTGGCCTCCTCCAAAACTGAGAGAACACGATTTTGTTCTCATAAGCCACCAAGTTTGTGGTAAAAGAGCAGGTGTGCACACAACAGGTCCCCATTCCCATCTCCCTCGGACTTTGGAGTCTTCCTTCCCTGAGAAAGACAGGGAAGTTCTGGCATTTCAACCTAGTTGACTGCAGGCAGCCATTGTGTCATTATTAGGACCATTCCCAATTCTCAAGGCAACACATTAAATTGCATTTCCTGTGGGAGGAACCGTGTATCCATGTCTGGCCTATCGTACGTCACCCTCTTTGGTTTAATACTCTTTGAATCCACTCCCATATTCATTCCCCAGTCTCCTACCAGTGCGAAGTGGTAATACCCTGCCACTCCCCTGCATGGGCACCTGATCCTGCGTGGACTTGGCATCCCGTTGTTTTCCAGGAAGTAAACACGGATGGTAGACATGGAGCCTGAACATCACTGCTCTCTGTCACGACAGTATTGTCCTAGGTGAAGCCATTGAAACCTTTTCTCTAGGGGTCCTGGGGGTGGGGTAAGACTTTTTCCCTTGGAGGGCGGGGGGGGGGGGGTGGGGGGGGTGGGGAGCTGCTTCTCTTGGCAACAAAACACAAGATATTACCCTCATGAGGCCATACGTTTTCTGATATTTCGCCCTTGCTTTCAACCTCTCCTATTTCCTGCGTATACCCAGACACCCCAAACTGACCCCGGACAGTCTCTGTAACTGTCCCCCATGACCACAGTGAGGACTCCACGTGCGATCCTCCAGCATGCTGTCCTCTATCCCTCCTCACCACCAGTAGTGGTAATGTGAACACAAGTGAAATCACCTCTTGCCGCCAATGACCAGTATCCACTTCTGCCAACAAGGAAGCTACTTGTATGTCCACCAGGGAGAAGAGCAGTCCAGTCCCAGAGTCCCAGTTCCAGGCCGTTTCCTGCAGCCACTCGCGGTACAAATGACCACTTGTGCAGGACTGCCACAGGAGACGCACACCCAAAAGCAGTGAGTGAAGAGCGCTGCAAGGGGAAGGGAACCTCCACGAGAAGGTGGAGAGGGCCAAGCGGCCGTGCTTAGCAAAGGCATGATGTTTCCACTAAGAAGAAAGTAGCGGAAAAGTGGTTCCTGATCCTGTAAGATTTATCTGGAGATGAGGGTCATGTGGAGAGATGTGACACAGAGGAACACAACTACAGAAGCGCCCTGTTATCCATGGGGATATGTCCGGAGACCCCAGGGGGATCCCTGAAACCACAGACAGTACAAATACTATAGTGGCCATGAAGGAGTGCAGGCGGCTCGCCCCTACATGGCCCATGAAGGGTTGCTGTTGGCACACCCCTACATAGCCCGTGAAGGGGGACAGGCAGCTCACCCCTACATAGTCCACGAAGGGAAGCAGGCGGCTCACCCCTATATGGCCCATAAAGGGGCGCAGGCAGCCGGCCCCTGCATGGCCCATGAAGGGGCACACGCGTGATGCCCCTACATGGCTGAAGAAAGGGCACACGCGTGACATATCTATATGGCCGATGAAGGGGCACAGAAGGGGTGCCAGCATGACACCCCTGCATCGCCGATGTAGGTGTATCAAGGCTGTCCTAGAAGGGTGAAAAATATGATTGGTGTACTTTAGGCGGCTGTTAGGGATGCGGCGATGAGCATTCCTAGTAGGGCTCAGGCATTGGTATATGATCTTAAGATCTGAATACCAAAAATAGACAATCAACTCCTACGTTATGACCAGCTGAATTTCACAATAGAAGCAATAATGCTGGTATGTGCAACAAGAAATATTTGTCCTTGCATAAGCTTCTATCAGAGCAGATGACTACGGATACTTAACAATAAGATAAAAAATAACCTGTTAAGTCACTATCAAACCAATTGTGGACCCAACACAGGCAATCAAGGAAAGATGAAAAGAAGTAAAAGGAACTCAGCGAACACAAACCCCACCTGTTTACCAATAAAATCGCCTCTAGCACTTCCAGTATCAGAGGCCCTGCCTGCCCAGGGACATTCGTGAAATGGCCATGGTATCCTGATCGTGCAAAGGTAGCATAATCACTTGTCCCTAAAGAGTGACTCATATGCACATATGCATATTATGTCAAGCTGTATTTTAGTCACAAAAGGTGTCAAGATGAATAAAATAGTCCCTGTCCTCACAGAGCTTATAATCTGTTAGTGGGTGACAGGCGTATAGGTAAATAAATGTAATAAAATGTGGTTAGTGTTATTACTGAACCTATTCCATAGTATGGTTGGAACAGAAAAACTGAGTCAACTCTCACAGGATCAGAAAAGGGTCCCAGAAAGGAAGGAGATGCTTGACCTGATTCTTTTTCTTGCTTTATTGAGATATAATTGACAAATAACATTATGTGAGTTCAAGTTGTACAATGTGATGATTTGGTACACATATATATTGTGAAATAATTACCATAGTAAGTTTGGTCAACACAATCAAGACCTCACATTGTTACCTGTTTGTGTATGTGGGATGAGGGGTGGTAAAAATACTCTTGGAGCAATTCTCGTATTGTTAACCATTGTCACCATGCTGCACAATCCCCAGGACTTCCTCATCTTCTACTTGAAGGTTTGTGCACTTTGACCACCATCTTTCCATCCCTAGCCCTTGGCAATCACCAATTTGCTCTTGGTTTCTATGAGTGAATTTGACATTTTTAGATTCGTAAGTAAGTGGTATTATACAAGATTTGTCTTTCTCTGACTTATTTCACGTAGCATAATGCTCTCAAGTTCCATCCATGTTGTCACATATGGAAGGATTTCTTTTGTTATGGCTGATAATATTTCAATATGTATATGATTATTCATATGACGTATCCATATGATATGTCATATATATATTGAAATACTATCATATGATACTATGATATCATATATATCATATGATATCATATGACATATCATATGTATGTATATAAATCACACACACACACACACATCTTCTTTATCCATTCATCTGTCAGTGGATACTTTGGTTGTTTCCATGTCTTGGCTATTTTGAATATGGCTGCAATGAACATGTAGGGGCGGATATCCCTTGGCGGTAGTGGCTTTGTTTCCCAAGAGAATAAACAGATTTGGTTTTACATCCAGAGTGGGTTTCCTGGATCATATGGTAGTTCTATTTTCTTTAAATTAGTTAGTTAGTTAGTTAGTTAGTTAGTTAGTTAGTTAGTTAGTTAGTTTATGCAATCTCTACACCCAGCGTGGAACTCAAACTCATGACCCTGAGATGAAGAGTTGGATGCTCCACCGACTGAGTCAGCCAAGTGCCCTAGTAGTTCTAATTTCAATATTTGGAGGATCCTCCATACTGTTTGCCATCGTGGGCATACTAATTTATATTCTTACCAGCAGTGCACAAAGGTTCCCTTTTCTGTACATTCTCACCAACACTTGTTATCTCTTGCCTTTTTTATGATAAGAATCCTAACAGCTGTGAGACAATATCTCATTATGATTTTGATTTGCACTTTCCTGATGTTAGTGACGTGGAGCCCCTTCATGTATCTGTACGCCATTGTGTGTCTTTGGGAAAATCTTTGGCAAAATCTTTGGGAAAATGTCTATTTAAGTTATTTGCCCATTTTTAAATTGGATTATTTATGGGTTCTGCTATTGAGTGATATGAGTTCTTTAAATATTTTGGATATTAACCCCTTATCGGATATATGATTTGCAAATATTTTCTCTCGTTCTGTAGGTTCACATTTGATTTTGTTCATGATTTCCCTTGCTGTGAGATGCTTCTGAGTTTCATGTAGTTCCACTTGTTTATTTATTTTTTATTGCTTGTGCTTTTGGTGTCACATCCAAAAAATGTTGTCAAGACCAATATTTAGGGGATTTTCCTGTTCGTTTTCTTCTTGGAGTTTTACAGTTTTGTGTACATTTAAGTATGTTGAGTTAATTTTTGTGACTAGTATAAAATACGAGTTTAATTTCATTCTTCTGCATGTAGCTACCCAGTTTTTCCAGCACCATTTATGGAAGAGACTGTCCTTTACCCATTGTATAGTCTTGCCTTCTATGTTATAAATTAATTGACCACATATGCATGGGTTTATTTTTGGGCTCTTCATTCTGTTGGCCTATGTATCTTTTTTTTATGCCAGTACCATAATATTTTATTGCTGTAACTTTGCGATACAATTTCAATCCAGAAATATGATGCCTCTACCCTTATATACTTCCTCAGATTGCTTTGGCTATCTGGAATCTTTTGTGGTTCCATACAAATTTTAGGGTTGGTTTTTTTTTGTACTTCTGTGAAAATGCCATTGGAATCTATAGATAGAGACTGCATGGCCCTATAGATGATTTTAGGTTATATGGACATTTCAATGATATTAATTCTTCTGATCCATGAACATAGGATATCTGTTCATCTGTTTCTGTTTTAATTTTCATCAAAGTTTTATAATTTTCCGTGTACAGCCCACTGTCTCCAGAAATGTGGGTGCTACTGGGTCCTATAGAATATGTAGATCCTTCAAATGCCCCCACTCTTCTTCGTGTTGTGGCCTCTGTGGCCTCTAGAGGAAATGGGGAAATGAGGAAATTAGGCCTCTGATGCCTAATATACAGACAGGTCTAGTTGGAGAAACCCACGCAGAGGAACTCAAGTTGCTATTCAACCCAATACTGACACCATCTGGATGGAAACGGGAACAAGCCAAGCAGCCACTGGGCTGAACTCAGAGGGGTTTCACTGATGATCACTCATGAGTTCTAGCCATTAATCCTTTGCACTGACAGGTGGGCTGTTCTAAAGAGATTAGCCTCGAATTTAGACACTGGGAAGCCAAAGGGCAGATGATCATAACTAAGCCCTGTGGTATCAGGATATGGCATCAGGACATCTGGCTCACCTGCAAGAGCCTGAGGTGATCCTCCCTGTTTTCCATGTCCTGGCTCAGAAAGCACTGGTTGGTAGAAAGGAAAAATGGAATGTTAAAGCAGCAGATTAAATTATTAACAGGGAAAACGACCTTGTCCCGGTGGACTAATGTGCCGTCACAGGCTTTAATGCATTTGAATGATCAAACGTATGCCCCATATGTCAGACTGGGGACCCCTGCTAAGGCACCCAACACCATAAAGGTATAGAAGTCTAGGGAGACCGCTATGGCCCCAACTCTCACTGTGGATTCATATGCTATGCTGCTGAGAACACCAAAAGGTGTTGTCTACTGGAATTTGCCATGGGATGCCCCCTAGGATAAGTGAGTTACTTTGTACCCCTGGGTGAGAGGGATCTGCTCGATCTCTACTGGGATCCTGTTGTTCTGCTGAAAGTCAGACCTATGGAAATGCACTATACCTGGAATGGAGCACACCCCATCGAAAGAGGGAAGGACATGGGGGTCCTAGTGTGGCATATTCTGCCCCAGTCTATCTCCTCATGCCTGACAGTGCTGCTTCCCCTGCCTACGTGTATGGCATGCACAATCAGGTGAAGTTCCTAAAGCTGCCGGTCTCCCTCTCCTTCAAGGCCATAAGACACTGACACACCCCTGACAATCACGAGGCTGATCCCTACCCTGGGTATAAGCCCTAGCAACCGACTGTGCAGTACATACAGCAGATTAAGTGCGGTTACTGTGGAGCCTTGGAATGGATGGATTGGCTATTGCCAGGATTTGCCCTTAAAATACAGTGACTTGGCAAATGTAGTAACGGCATGTGCTATGTTTGTTTGTTTGCTTGTTTGTTTGTTTGTTTCTTTCTTTTTTGGTGGAGGCTTTGGGTTTTCTCTATGTACTAAGATCATGTTATTTGCAAATGGGTGATTTTACATATTCCTTCCTGATTTGGAAGCTTTTTATTTCTGTTTCTTGCCTGACTGGTGTGGTAGGACTTCCAAGACTACGTTGAATAGAAGTGGAGAGAGTGGACACCCTTGTCACCCTTGTCTTGCTCTGGATCTTACAGCAAAAGCTTTCAGCTTTGACTACTGAATGTGATATTTGCTGCGGGCTTGCCATATATGGCCTTAATTATGTTGAAGTAAATTCCTTTTATACCAAATTTATTGAGAGTCTTGTATTTTAAGTTCTTGTGTATCTAAGTCCTCCAAATCCCCGGGTAAGGGCTGAAATGGGGCCTGAGTAAGAAAACACTGGCATCAGCAGCCATGGTGACCTTGTGTTGTGCTTTTATCCTGTGAATGAACTGGCACTAAGTGCTGTCCCTCCAGAATTCTTCCCAAGCCCCATCAGAAAAGATTCCAGGGCTAGATTCTCCCTCCTGGTTCCAAGGGCCCTGGGTGACTCCTTATGCCCGTTCAATAACTAGGACACAGAGGTCATGGGGGACACTCCTGTGGCCCCAGGTGCCCATCCCTGCCTGGCTTGCCCATGCCCTGCTGGGGGGTGATGCTGGGGCAAGAGACAGTGAGGTGGCTGGGGCAGGGGGCAAGGGCCGAGGGCAGCCCAGCATGGTGATTCTCCTTGCTTGCAAGACCATGGCTCACTGCTCCATCCACCATCCCAGGGATCTGCTGCCCCTGCTGCCTCTGGATGCTGTTGCTGCTGCTTCCCGGCCCCAGCCTGTACCAGCACAGGTGAGTGAGGGATCTGCCCTTTGGGGACTCACGAGGCCTGCAGAACTCCTCCAACTCTTTCCCAGGGTGTCCAATCCTTCCTTCCTTCCATGGGAGCCTGCTTCAGATTCTGTGTCTCCCTCTCTCTGTCCCTCCCCCACTCATTCTCTGTCTCAAAACTAAATAAACATTAAAAAATTTAAAAGTAAGTGTGCTTCTTTCTCTGCCTTGCTTTTTTTTTTTTTTTCCAACGTTTATTTTTATTTTTGGGACAGAGAGAGACAGAGCATGAACGGGGGAGGGGCAGAAAGAGAGAGACACAGAATCGGAAACAGGCTCCAGGCTCTGAGCCATCAGCCCAGAGCCTGACGCGGGGCTCGAACTCACGGACCACGAGATCATGAGATCATGACCTGGCTGAAGTCGGACGCTTAACCGACTGCGCCACCCAGGCGCCCCTCTGCCTTGCTTTTTAAAACCAATTGTATCTTCCTTGAAGTTCATTTGATATATATACACACACTGTATGTATTAGATATAATATGTGTATATTATGTATATGATCAATATAAATTTACTTCTACGTTTAATATTTGTGTTATTTATATAAATACATTCATATAATAAATATACTTACATATTTACATATTTTAATAAATAAAGGACAGCATATTTATTATATATTTTTATAAAATACATTTAGATGTGTAATAATATGAATAATGATTTATTATAATTTATACCATGTTTAGAATATAAACATATTTATTTACTAAATATGTAAGTAAGACAGGAATGCCTAAACTGAGTTCTCTATTTTATTTTATTGATTTATTTTGAGAGAGAGGTGGGGGGAGGGCAGAGAGAGAGGGAAAGAGAATCCCAAGCAGTCTGTGAGCTGTCAGCTCAGCCCCTACACAGGTCTCGATCCCCGAATGGCAAGATTACAACATGAGCTGATATCAAGAGTCAGATGCTCAACTGACTGAGCCACCTAGGCACCCCTAGAACTTTTTTTCACTGCTCATTCTTTTCAACTGCTGTATAGTATTCCAGTATGGAAGTACTGTGAGTTATTTAGCCAGTACCTCACCGATGGAGAGATCTCTCTGGGAGACTATCAGTTCTCTCACCGATGGAGGTGGTTTTCAGTCCTTTGCTATTACAGACAATGCTATAATGAACACTTTTCTATATCTTTGAGTACGTATGCAATGACACCTTTCTCTCTTCTCCCCGCCCCTGCCTTCCCCTGACCTCTCCTCCTCCTCTCCATCTGGCCAACTCATGGCATCAGGAAGGAGAGACACAAAATGTCACATTTGGTGGTGATGGGACGAAGGCCTGAAGACAGAAAGTGGACACACAATATCCAGGTCAGAATTATAAGACGAATCAACTTGCGTTAATTTGGGCAAAAACGGGAGGAAGTTAGGAGGACTTTATTGGAAGATCCAGGAGTAGCACACAGAACCCCCAAATCTCAGGATCCAGAAAGCCATCAACCAGGTAGTTAAGTTTCTTTTTGTTTGTTTCTGCTTCTCTCTTGAGTCAGATCCATTTTCCCTTTCTTTTCCTAGCACTGTTTAATCCTGTCTGTGCATGGAGGCCAATGGGATTCCCAACAGGACTCGGTATAGACAGTCTCAGCTCAGACTGGTTGGCTTTTTCTTGGTCCCAGAAGGGTGATGAGGACCAGATTTGCTGGCAACATGATCTGCATAAGATGCAAATATGAATGGTTGTGTCTGTCTTTGTTTTACATTGTTGGACAAGGTACCATCATTATAAGAAGCAGTCTTGAGCCCCTTAGCAAGGCGTTGGTACACTTTAAGCTGACCCCCTACTTGACCTTTATTTCCAGTCTTTTCTCCTCAAAAGCTCCAAGTTCTGGCCATGCCAAGCATCAAATCAGTTTCTGTATACACCAAGAGTACATGCTTCGGCCAGGACAGTGTAGGTTGGATTTCAGCCTCAGCTCACCCATCGTTTGGGTAGCTGTACAAGCAGCAACAGGAAATCAGAGTCAGAAGTGATTTGGAGAAATAGAAATCCCTTGATCGTGGCGTGGGTGGTGATGAAGGTTAATGCTGGGTTTCCCTGTATATGGGGATGGTGCTCTAACTATTTTACTCAAATTACAAAGGACATGATGGTGTTGGCAATACAGGATTTGGAAGAAGGCATCCAATGGATAGCACCTGGTCTTCACAGGCACCTTGCCTGTTCCTTTAGACTTCTCTAGTTTGTCTCAATTCCGGATAGGTGGCTAAGCAGGTTATGTCCTCTGCAGGTACCATCGACCATCAGAGTTGGTGCAGCTGATGTTGCTGATGGAGTGGACGTCTCTTATCAGAGGCGGGCCGTCACCAAGTCCCGTTGATTCCACTACATATTGCCAGGACCCTGGAATATTGTCTTTCTACTTTTCTCCTGGGATAAAGCAAATAAATGACTGTCTTCTGCCACCAGCACTGGTTCCCCTGATGTGCTCTCCACAGAGCAGGTGGGGTTATCGTGCAAAAATGCAGATCTTGGTCAGGTCACTCCTGCTTCAATGGCTTTCTGGTGCTCTCACGCTTAAATTCACTGCCCTCCTCCCCTCCCTCTCCTCCCTCGCAAATCCTGTTGGATCTGGACCTTGCTACCCTTCAGCCTGAACTTCCACTTTTGGCCCTGTCTTCCAGTCTTTTTGCCTAGCTCACTAATGCGTGATCCTTATCTGGAACTTAGTGTAGGCACAACTGCTTGTATTAGTTTCCTCTTGTTGTCACAAATCACTAATTCAGTATTTTAAAGCAAGACAACTTTATTCTCTTATACTTGCAGAGGCCAGAGGTTCAAATTGAGCCTTAACAGCCTAAAATCAAGGTGTCGGCAGGCTGATTCCTTCCGGGGGTTCCAAGAGATAATTCTCTTCCTTGCCTTTCCCAGCTTTTTAGCTTGTGGGGCTTGTGGACCCTTCCTCCACCTTCAGAGCACATCACTCCAATCTCTGCTTCTGTCATCCCATCTCCCTTTTCTCTTCCCTGGTCAAATCTCCCTCCATCTACCTGTTAGAAGAACACTCATGATTACAGATAGGGCCCCCTTGGATAATCCAGAGCAATTTCTCTGTCTCCAGATCCTTAACTTAATCACATGTACAAAGTCCTTTCTGCCAGGTACTAGGTTTGAGGTTCCAGGGATTAGGACTTGGATATCTTTGGGGGCCATTATTTAGCCCACCACCCTGCCTTCCTGAATCCAAGGATGTAGTAAATACATTAGACCCGCCCCTGGTTCCCTTAGGATGCCATACTTCCCAGTTATATGCATGACAATCATCCATGGAGGAAAGGACTGGTTATACACTCACCAGCTCTCTTTCCTGCTCTGAGCATGTAGGAACACTACATTTCCCAGAGTCCTTTGTGCTTAAGTTGGGACCGTGTGACCGAGTTCAGCCAATGGAATATGGTGGGAATGATGTATGCCACTTCCCAGGTATGGCCATAAACTACCTCACTCCATCCTTCTGCTCTTTCCTCTATGGCTCCATATGGCCGCTGCATGGCTCCCACATGGCTCAAAGTAAAGGATTTTGTGATGGTGGAACTACATGATGGGAGAGACCTGAATTCCTAAATCACCATTTACTGGGTTAAGCCACTGAGATTTTGTGGTTATGCAGTACAGCACATGACCTGCCCTGACGAATAAATTAAGTCTTTTTTGCTTCTTTCCTTTACCAAACTAGGGGCTCTCTTATTTCCTGTTGTATCTGCCACCAGAGTGCCAGCAGAGTGCTTGGCACGATGTGAGCATTCAGTAAAGGCTTGTTAAGTGAATGAAAGACAACTGGATTCAGGATGAGGACATGGGGGGAGGGGCAGGCAAAATTAGGGAGGAGTGTCATCGTCACCATGAGAGATGATGAGGGCTGAAGTGAAACAGGAGGAACGGGGATGACAGGAAGGAAGGATCTGATGTTTGTTCAGGAGGGAGAATTGACAGAACTTGGTGACTGACAGGATACGGAAGTTGAAACAAAGGGAGGCACCAAGGACCTCCCGGTTTACTGGTTTGGACACATGGCTGGCTGTTTGGGTACCAAACTTTCCAATGTACAGGGGTTGTTCTGATTATGGAGGTGAAAGTACAACTTGTGTAACTTTATGTGACTGTTGCTTCTTTGCAGACAGTACAAACGTGTGTATAAGTTTGTCCTGGAATACTGTCGGTGAGGCAGTCTTGGTGATAGGGGGATTTTCATTCTACCGTGGTTGGTAGTAATGCCATTTGAACTGTTTGGTAGGTTGAAGCTATCCTCTAAATGTTTGTGTCCTCTCAGGGGTGCCTGGGTGGCTCAGTCGGTTAAGCCTCGGACTTCAGCTCAGGTCATGATCTCACGGTCTGTGAGTTCAAGCGAGTCTGTGAGTTCAAGCCCTGCGTCGGGCTCTGTGCTCACAGCTCAGAGCCTGGAGCCTGCTTCAGATTCTGTGTCTCCCTCTCTCTCTGCCCCTCCTCTGCTCATGCTCTGTCTCTCTCTGTCTCAAAAATAAAGAAAAATATTTAAAAAAATCTTGTTAAATAAACGTTCGTGTTCTCTAAAAGTTCCCATCAGGAAATCCTAAAGACCAATGTGATGATATTAGAAGGAAGGACCTGTGGGAGATGGCTAGGTCATTTGGGTGGTGTCATCATGAATGGAATCACCCTTCTTATAAAAGAGCCCCCACAGAGCTCCATCACCCCTTCCGCCATGTGAGGACACAGTGAAAAGGTGCCAGCTATGAACCAGGAAGAGGCTGTCACCAGAATGTGTCCATGCTTGTGTCTTGATCTTGCCAGCTTCCAGAATTGTGAGAAATAGATTTCTACTATTTACAAACCACCCAGTATATCACATATTATTACAGCAGCCTAAATGGACTAAGACGGTCGATGCACATACATAAAAAAAAAAAAAATAGCTACAGTGATTCACACATTCTGCATGCATGTCCCTTTTCCTTTCTTTTCTTTCCTTTCTTTCTTTTTCTTTCTTTCTTTCTTTCTTTCTTTCTCTCTCTCTCTCTCTCTCTCTCTCTCTCTCTTTCTTTCTTTCTTGTTTATTTTCAGAGAGAGAGAGAAAGCGAGAGAGCAAGTAGTCAACAGAGAGAGGGAGAGACAGAATCCCAAGCAGGCTCCCCGCTGTCAGCACAGAGCCTGACACAGGGCTCGAACTCACAAACTGTGAGATCATACCCCAAGCTGACATCAAAAGTCGGATGCTTAACCCACTGAGCCACCCAGGCACCACACGCATGTCCCTTTGCAATGCAACCTTGCCACTCTTCCATATTCTCCTTGAATATAAACTGCCTTTGTATCTTGTTTTGTGCCAACAGAATGTGGCACAGTGATGACGTGCCTGTGCTGACCCTGGGTCTCAGTAAGTCTCATGTGCTTTATTTTAGTGACTAGGAACCCTGCCCAGGCGTCATGTGAAAAAGCCTTGGCTAGCCTAATGGCTTATGAGAAATCTCATGGGACAGAGAAGGCTGTCCCAGACCCACCAGCACCCTGGTGACCTGGCAGTTTAGCAGCAAATGCATGAGTGAGTCCAACCAAGACCAGAGGAACCATCCAGTTGAGGCCAACCTAAGTTGCCAATCTACGGAACTGTTAGTTAAATAAGCAGTTATTATTTTAAGCCACTAAATGTTGGGATGATTTGTTACATGGAAAAAACTCTCTGATACAATCTGTATTTATAGGCATTTGTTGGAGCAGAGAGACATGGGTCCGGGGAGTTGTGTACTTTGCATCCAGCTGTACCTAATTCCTGGGGATATACCTCATCATTTTAGCCAATGTAGCTAGCTGGAAAATGCATGACCCTAAAACCTATTTTGGTTTCACAGCACAGTTGGAGGGACTTAAATTATTCAGAGAATTGCCTCAAACTACCACTTTTCTTGTGAACAAACCCTACTGTGAGGTTCTTACATTAGTCATCCCAGACTCTGGGATTCGTCTATAGTAAGATGACCAAAAATTAGGCACGATAAGTTTACCATTTTACCCTGGTAAGAAATATTTACACACACACACACGACTAACATAGTTTGTGTGATTGTTACACAAATAGAGTATACAACCTTTAAAAGAGCTGCTTATAGAATATCTATTTCATCAACCATAATTTTTCTCAACTTTCTATGGACCGGTGGAAACTTAACTATGGAAAACTTCAGTATTGTTCTTGGGACTGACATTTGACAACTACCTGGGATTTTTTTTTAGTTTATTTATTTATTTTGGTGGGGGGGGGGTCCGAAAGATAGGGAAAGAGAGAATCCCAAGCAGGCTCCACACTGTCAGCTCAGAGCCCCACGTGGGGCTTGATCTCAGGAATTATGAGATCATACCCTGAGCCGAGATCAGGAGTTGGATACGTAACCGACTGAATCACCCAGGCACCACGAGAACTATTTTTAAAGAGAATCTACCAAAATTCTTCCTGCTGTGGGGTGCCTGGGTGGCTCCGTTGGTTAAACTTGATCTCAGCTCAGGTCTTGATCTCAGGGTTGTGAGTTCAAGACCAGCATTGGACTCCACACTAGGCATAAAGCCTACTTAAAAAATACTTCTTCTTGCTACATTGCTGAGAATGCTTACATACATGTAAGCTAGGACTGATTTGATGTCAACACTTTAAGAGACGCCTTTGCCTGTGTAGGCAAAGTGAAACATCGCCCTGTAAGTTCCCAAATGCTTGACCTCTCATTTTGCCAGAGTTGCATCCCCTACATAGAGGACTGGCTGCAGAATTGGTGAGGCCCCGTGTTCAGAAATCATTTAAGAGTTTCACGACAATGGCAGAGCAGCAGGCGAAGCATGGGACCCTCCTGAACATGGGTTGCCGTAAGGCTGTCCAGACTGCATGCCCAGGAAGCTTGCCCTGCCTCTATATTCTATCTTGTCCTGGAGATCTGAGATCCTGGAGAGCAAGGATGTTGTCTCAGCCTTCTGTCTCCCCAGGACTCAGCCCAGTGCCTGCCACCTGCTAAGGTCCTTCAGGTTTCCTGTCGTAAGAATGACTGTTTACTAAGCACTGCCAAAGTTCCATTTCACTGTGCTAAGCGCTCTATGCAAGATATGGAGTGTTTGTAAGATTCCTGGGGAAAGCACCATTGTTTTTTTTAAAGTATGTATGTATGTATGTATGTATTTATTTATTTATTTATTCATTCATCTATTTATTTATTGAGAGAGACAGAGAGAGCAAGCAAGCGCATGGGGGAGGGGCAGAGGGAGAGAATGAATTCCAAGCAGGCTCCTTGGTGTCAGCGTGGAGCCCAACATAGGGCTTGAACTCACCAACCATGAGATCATGATCTGAGCTAAAATCAAGAGTCAGAGAGGCTTAACCGAAAGAGTCACCCAGGTGTCCCGGGAAAGACCCATTCATATCCACATCTTATAGGTGGGGAAACCGAGGCTTAGAGAGGTTAAGCGAGTCATTTGAGGTCATAAACCTCATACAGAAAGAACTAGGATTTAAACATGGGGCGGTTCTCAATTGTTTGCAATGTCTGCTCATCACCTGTGTTTGGTTGTGGCAACTGGGAGGTGCTACTGGCATCTAGTGGGTAGAGTCCAGAGATGCCGCTGAACCTTCTACGATGCACAGGACAGCCCCCCACATCAGCTCCCCCCATCACAGAATGATCCACTCCAAAATGTCAATAGCATTGGGGCACCTGGGTGGCTCAGCCAGTTAAGCTACTGACTTTGGCTCAGGTCATGTTCTCACGGTCCACGAGTTTGAGCCACTCATCTGGGTCAGGGCTGACAGCTCAGAGGCTGGAGTCTGCTTCAGATTCCGTGTCTTCCTCTCTCTCTCTCTCTCTCTCTCTCTCTCTCTCTCTCTCTCTCTGTCCCTGCTCTGCTCACACTCTGTCTCGCACTCAAATACATAAACATTAAAAAAAAATAAAATGTCGATAGCATTGAAACGGAGAAACCCTGTCCTCATACCAAAACCCACGTTTCCTAAACACAAGACACTTCATCTTATTTTCTGCATTTTTACTTTATTAATAAATACTATAATGTATTTATTATTCTTCTTAAATGGACTTTAAATTGATGTGCACCTTAAATGTTTTTCTCCTGAAGCCAAGTGTTTGATGTGTCATTAATTTTTTCTGACACATATTAACATAAATATAAAATTATTTACAAAACATGTTTGGGTACCACCAAAAATCACCTCACCTACTACTTGTAGTCTGGGGGAACCAAAATTTAGACCCACTTCACTTCTCTTGTAGTTTCCTTTCTCTTTTCAGAACAAGAGAATAAAATGTATCAAACCAGCGTGTTGCCCCAGCACGGCAAGGTGCTGGCCACCTTTTGGCTTCTGTTGGAGAAAGTCATCGAGGGGACATGACCTTCAGTTGACCCCTGAGCTGGCAGTGGGCAATCGGAGGCTCATCACCCCCTCCCCTGTCCTTGCACTGTATATTCCAAACACTGTTCTGGCACGAGGAGTCTGCTTCAAGGATGCAGCCTTGAGAGAGCAAAGTGCTGCTGAGACCATCTGGACGATATACTACTGACCCCTATTGCGGGTTGTGTGTAATATAAACTTGTAAGATTCTGGCAGGCAGGTGGAGAGATCCACTTGCCTTGCAGGGCCCAGGGCAGGCCTTGTAAGTTCCCTTGCTTATTACCCCCACCATCCACCCATCTGGAGACGTCTGCCTCCTCCTTTGGTCTCTCCTTGCCCTCTGTATTTGGGAGTCCAGTTTTGATCTCCCCCAGCCCCCAGGCAGCTCTTAAGGTTTCCAACCAACAGCTTGTGTGCCATCTCTTTTCTTTTTTCGCAAGGCTAACAGTTGCTAAGAAACCTTTTTGAAACCCTAACAGTCACCCGATGAGGACTATTAAGAATCAATGCCTTCCGGTGAGGACCACAACACAGAGAGTCTAATTTGTGGAGTTGCATATAGACTGACGTGGGCTCCGAGTCCTGGTGAGTAAACCTCCTTTGTAACATCGCTCCTTCCCCTTAATACCTGGGGAGTATGGTTGCAGGTTCCTGGCAAATTGTGCTGCAGACTAACATAATTAAGCCTAGAGCCAACGAGATTCTTCCTTAGATACTAAAAGTGCCTGTGTTGTAAATAATAATGTCATCATCTATTTCATAGAAAGCACTTTCCTGAAGAGCTGCATGTTAATTTCAGCACATTTGCAGGAATTCATTTGGGTAGTGGTGGGGGTGGTCTTTGATGATGATTTTTCATCTTCTATGAACTTGACAGGTGTCTCAATTAGGAAGTGAATAACCACCACCATCCCTTCACACACACACACACACACACACACACACACACACACACACCGCACCCCTCCCCACCGGGAACCCTTACAGAAATGCTTTCTCAACCACATGTTCTAAATGGGGACATGTTGTCAATAATCACACTTCTATTAGGAGGCAGTGACTCTATTTACTGAGTTGACATACCCAGAGGAAAGTGGCTTTCTTCCTTTAGAGAGGAAAACGAACCTGATTCCCCCCTTCTTGTACATATTTTTCAAAGGCTTGGGAAACGGGTGTGGGCAACGTTCCAGGCGGGAACAGCAAGGGAATTTGGTTTGGCTGACGTTCACAGGGATAGCAGGTTTAAAGTTTGGGATCTGGCAAATAAGCCACAAAGGGTCCTTCTATCAGGCTGGCTTCTTTCCCAAGCAGGCTCCCTGCACTCTCCTTGTGACAATCAGGGGGCAGTCTCTGTTAAGTAAAGCCTGGAATAGCAGCCAGAGTGAATCTCCCCTGAGGACTGGACTCAAATATTCTGGTGACAGGCAATATTTCACAGAGATTGGAGACACTTTTCTGTCTAGATTTTGTCTCTTTTCACGAAGGTGTTTTTTTCTGTTTGTTTGTTTTGTTCTGTCTCTCTTGTTTAAAATCAAATTTAAATGTGTCTGAACAACCCCAACTCTTGCGGGAAGGTGTCTGTGACCTATCCTCCTACCAGGCCCTTGTCCTAGGCTCCCAGCCCTGATGCTTGCTGGGAGGTGCCTCGGTGGGGTGCAGTGGGGGTGGGCAGGCAGGAAAGCAGAGGTTAGGGGTCTGGCATTCTGCACCCAGCCCTGGCTTTCCCACTTGCTGACCATGTAACCTTGGGACAAAGACCTTAACCTCTCTGAGCCTCAGCCTCTTGGACCTAGGCAGGCCTGCTGGAAGGGTCCTTTCCAATTCTGATTTAGTGCCTAGAAATATCGCGATCCCTCTGTGTGGTCCTGACAGCAGAAACTCCATTGTTTGTCCCTGTTGTATGCATTTCTTTCCTCCCTTCGTTTCACACCAAAGGTCTTGCATACGAGTTTAGGAAGTTCTTCAAAACAGCCTGTAAATAGTTTTTGGGTGTTTCTCATGCTTCTTGCTGCTGTAGGTGCTGGGAGATGCTGCAGGAGTGAAGGCCCCTTTCTGCCCTGGAGTTTACCGTTCAATGTGCGGAGATAGGCACAAACCAAATACATAATGTAATGTCAGATGGACAGGGAGTCTGGAGGCCTATTTTAGGCAGGCACTATCTGCAGTGGTTACCACACAGACCCTGGAGTCACATTTCTTGGGTCAAAAGCCAACTGTGTAGCATCCCTTGCTGCGGTACTGTGGGCATCTGGTTTAATCGCTTTGGGCCTCAGTCCCTCCCTCTGTTGTGTGGGCCTCGTAGTATCACCTAGAGATAGAGTTACAGGAGATCAGTCACTCCAGTGGTTTAGCAACTATTCCCAGATTGTCTGCGAGATGCTACATATGCTTTCTTTGAGCATCTGTGAAGAGATGACTTTAGAAAAGACAAGCTTAGTGGGTATATCGTAGGCATCAGATGTCAGCCATCATTAGTTCTCACACACCAATGCTTGTGTTTGTAGAGGCTCACACAGTGGTGGTGGGTGTGGGTCGACCCACATGCCACACTGCCGTATTTTGGGAACCTCGTTCCGATGGCTCTGACGCATTTAGACTAAACAATCTCACACCTTGTCCAGGTGGGTTTGGGACATAATACAGCCCGCGATTCAGTGAGTCTCCGAGGGCTGGCATACTCCTGGATATGCTGGGTCAGTGTCGGCCTGGTTCATTTTTTGCTGGAACAGGCTCATTCTATGCTAGTCTTTCAGAAGACAGGAGGTGACATTCTTCCAAGAGAAGGCACAGTGAGCCAAACTCCCTGTCATTTTGAGAAAACTTGCAAAGGAGTTCAGTAACCACCTCCCCACCATGCTTTTTCGGTCAAAGAGAACCCACTATGTCATTTTATTGGTGGCCCAACTTTTGGGTGCTTTGAAAATGCCCGGAGAAGCCCCTGACTGAAGCCCAGTGGAGGGGAGGGTGGTGGAGACAACATTTCCCTGCCAACCCTCCAGGTGACTGCAAGGTGTATACTTAGTTAATGCAATGAAAAAAAAAAACAAAAAACAAAAAACAAAACCAAACACACACAGGGGCGTGTGGAGATCTAAATTCAGTGTAGCAGCTTTGGTGCAAATCCTGTTTTGGGGGCTATTGGAGTCAAACTCAAGCAGAGGAAAGAAGTGGGATGAATGAGAGAGGGCCAACTGATTCCAGCTGGAATCAGCTGAGTGGAGAGTGCAGATTTGGAAATGCTGAAGGGCAAGGACCAGAGGCTGGAAGCCCAGGAAGCAAGGCCAGACTGCACCACATCCGGTGAGGATGTCTGGGGGGCTCCGTGAGCAAGGGGCCAACCGACTCCTGAGACCCACGCGCGAGCTCCAGATGCGGGAGGGTGGCTGGGGCTAGGTGTCCAGGCCTTGCGCTGCACTGGATCTGGGCGTGCTGTGTGCCCTCCTGTAGAACGCAGGGAAGGCCCCCGCGAGGTCTTAGAAGGACACAAGTGGCAGGTCCTGGGGCCTGGGAGAGTCCCAAGGAAATACCTTCAGGAACTTGGGATGTGCCCCTGCCTGGGCCTGGTCTGCTGCCTCTTCCTACCCCCTGGGCTTCTTTGACTTCAGTTCCTCCCAGGGCCCTCTCCCGGGGGTCCTTACCCTGGGGCCAGTGGCTTGCCACCGCGCCTTCGCAGCTCAGTCTTGGTCCTAGGCAAGTCCCAGGGAGTAGAACCACCCCGGACGCGCGCCTGGCTAGAGGGCTCAGTCGGGGAAGGGAAGGGCGAGACGGCCCGGGCACCCTGGAGGGGCGATCCTGATCAGACTGTGTCTCAGTTTGCCTTGGAGTGGAAGCCACTTAGTCTGTCCCTACCTAGCCCCTGTGAATCCCCCCTTCCCTGGAGGGCAGATTCGAACCGCAGCTCCTGCGCACTCACGCCTGAAAAAGCCAGGGGCTGAGCCGCCTCTTCGCCCGGAACAGGTCTGAGCCGCGCCTCGCTCGCAGAGAGGGCGCGAGAGGTCCCGCAGCCATCCTCCACCTGCTGGAAAACCCGAGCGGTGCCTTCAGCCCCAGAGGCTGCCTACGCTCCCTCCTCCCCGCCCGCTAGCCTAGCTCAGCTCTGCACCCCCGCCCCTCAACTCGCTCCCGCCAGCCCTGCCGACTCACCTCTTCCCCGCCCCCGCCTCTCGGGAGCTCGCGACCTTTCCACCCCTCGTTCCCTCCTCCCCCCTCCGCCTTTCCTCCTGCCCTCTCTTCATACCAAAAGCGTTGCTTGGCTCTCTCCTGGGGACTTAGCAAGCTGGAGAGCTGAGAGGGATCCTGAGAGCGGGCGCAGGGCGGCTAGTCCGGAGCCGCCGGCCTAGGCGAGGCACGGACCGACCCACTCTCCGCTGCTCTCCGGCCTCCGCCTCTCCCTGTAGGGGGCCGGACGTGCACCCAGCGCTTGCCCCCACTCGTCCTCCCCCAGCCCGGCCAGGCGCGCTCCTCCCCGCCTGGCCCCTCCCCTTAGGCGCGCTGCACGCAGCGCCCGGGAGGCGAACGCGGGCTGAGCCCAGCGCGGGGGCCGCCCACCACCGCCTCTCCCTGTCTGTGCGGCTGGCGGCGGCTCGCAGCCCTGGGCAACAACCTCGGCAGCTTCAGCCGCGCCTGGAGAGGCAGGCGGCCGGCCGAGCCCAGGCTGGGAGACAGGATTCGTAGCGTCCTCCGGCTGCTCCTCGGCAGCTTCCTCACCGAGCTGTGCGCCCGCGTGTGCCGGGCGCAGGAGCGAGCGGGGCACGGGCAGCTGGCTCAGCTGGGCTGCGTGGTAGTGCTGGCGCGGGGAGGGGGGCGTGCAGCCGCTCTGGGGGCCGCCTCGGAAGAGGCCAGCGAGGGCGCGGGGGTCTGGGACGCCTCCCCTACCCGAGCGACCACGCCGAACTTCTGCCGCGGCTACTTCGGTATCAGGGACCAGTGGGACCAGCCATTCAATTGTTCCTCGGGCGACTTCATCTTCTGCTGAGGGACTTGTGACTTGCGGTTCTGCGGCACATTTTAAGAAGCGGCGACTGAACCAGAGCACCTGCACCAACTCGGACATTCCGCTCTGGCTCAACACCCGCAAGCCCCCCGGGCGCAAGGACGGCCCCCTGCACCACCCCACGAAGGACGAGACCAACCGGATCCTTTACATCATGTGCGGGGTGCTGGCCGTCACGCTTGTAGGCATCTTCACCAAGCTGGGGCTGGAGAAAGCGCACCGGCGGCAAAGGAAGCCAAGTCCAGGTAGGCTGCCTCCCCTCCACCCAACTCCGTCGCCTCCCCTCCAGGCGCCGCTCTCCCTCCTCTTCCCTCTCCACCTTTCCTTGGGCAATGGCGCTCCCCCCACCCCCCCCTTCCCCCATCTCCGCTGGCGGAGATCGCCTGGGCAGCCAATTTCGGCTCCAGGCGCGGAGAAGGGGCGCTGGGCTCTGCACAGGTGTGGACTTGAGCGCGTGTGTGTATGTAGGGGGTGGTCTCTGCACCACCCCTCACCGTGTCGCTGCCCTTTCCCACCTAGGATTCAAGCGGATCTGAGACACACACAGCCCGGGAGCTCAGGGCCCCGGAGTCTTGGGTTTTGGCGAAGGGTCTACCTCTCGGATTCCAGATGCCAGCTTCTAGGTAAAGAGTGCAGGCGGCCCGAAAAGGAAGGGCGGCACGTGTGAGGGAGGGAAGTAGTGTGTGCCGCCTGCAACTCGTAAGGGTCGCCAAAAAGAAGCGAGGGAGGTGGAGAGAGGGGAGGGCGAGAACAAAAGCCTTGCCTGGAGCGGCCTCTTCTCTCTCTCCCTGAGCTGTTAGGTTCCTGAAATTGGGACCTTGGTGGCCTCCCAGCCACCAGGACCCCTGCCCGCTTTCCGCTGTCGCCATTTCTCCCTGCTGGGGGCCAGGGCCTCCGCCCCGAGCTGCGCCCCTTGCAGGCGTTGGCGAGGACTCCAAGGGCGGGAGCCGCCCTCCTGCCCCACTGATTCCTCAACTTTCCCTCAACTTTCATTATGCAAGTCCTAGTGATGGCGAGTTGCAGCAGATGGGAGAAGGCATTTGGGGATTAATGGAGCGATTTTCTTTTTGCCTTTTAAAAAGTGTCTAAATTGATTCGCACAACCCAGTAACTTTGGAGGCAGAGAGCGCAGCCACCGGGAAGCGGCCCCCAGAAGCGATGCAGGTCAGGGTTGGCAGGAGGTCTGGGCGGGCGGGGTTGGAGAGAGACTGGCGGTCTTGGAACAGCTGGATGGCTGGGCGCTAGCTAGCTTGATATTGCGGAGTGTGGGCAACGGGGTTGCCACGTGTCCCCCCACACCCCTACACACAGACACACACCCTCCCCACACCTCCGGCGGGGGCCCATGTGTGCTCGTGTGGATGCAGGAACTCGGTGCGCCTGCCCTAAAAACCTGAACAAAGCGACCCACCCAACATAGGCGAAGGAACATTACCACCTCACTAGTAATTATTTTCTGTTTATACGCAGAGTATCCGATGATTTTTCCCCCCAGAGGGGAGGGATTTGGGGCAAGAGGTGAGGAAATTCCTCTTGGTTTGGGTCAGCAGGGAGGTGTGGGTGGATGTTGGGGTCTTGAAGCACAGAAGTTAGCTTGGAGAGGATTCAGGAAACTCTGACCAACTGAGAGAGTAACACGCTGGCCCCGCCCACCTCCTGCATCCCCAAGATGCCCTGTCCCCAGCCCCACAGGCAGGAGTTTCACTTCCCCACAGTCCCTGCCAGTCCCTGTAGGTTCCTGGGGTCTGTGTTAAGGTGAAGAAAGAATATGGAGGCAGGACTGAGGCAGGCGATGGGTGTCGCCTTGGTAGGGAGAGAGTCCCCCGGGGATAGATAGGCTGCCTTGCAGTTTCGTATTAACTCCTCTGCTGAAGTATCCACTGAGCCTTTCCCTTGCAAACCAGCGCTTCCAGGAGCCCCTCCTGGGTGTTTGGGTGGGGGGTGAAGGAGGGTAGGAAAGGCAGGAGAAGGGGAGGTGGGAAGGTGGGAGCTGAGCTAAGGGTGGGCGGCTCCCTTTGGCCTGCAGAGGGGGAAGGTGATGTGTGATCTTCAGGCTCTGTGTGATCTGGGTATTCCTGTTGAGACAGAGCTCCACCGCAGACCTGAGGGCTCAGGAGGGAATCTTATTCCTGTCTTGCCACCTTGCAGCTCTGTCTGGAGAAAGAATCCCCCCGGCTTAGTTGGTTGCAGCCACTTCTTCAGGGACCACCAAAGCGCTGGTAGGGTGTTGAATATCGGGGCATCCACACCTCTGAAAGAGCCTGGACACAAGTCTCTCCGGGTACACAGTTTGGAAATTCCAGAATGCCATGGAAGTACATTCTCTTGAGGAGAAAGGATGGTTGATTTTTATTGGCAGTTTCCCAGGTGTGGTTTTCAACCCCAGCTGCTGTTTAGGACCACCTGGAGTGCTTTAAAAAACAAAACAAAACAACCCTTTTGCTAGGGGCCCGCCCTAGGCAATTTAGATCACCATCTCTAGGGTTGCTGAGTCTGTGTACTTCTGTAAAGCTCTCTAGGCTTTCCAGTGTGTGGCCAGTTACTATTACTGAAAAGGAAAGAACATTTGCCAGGCACTGCCATGGAGGGGTGTGTGTGTGTGTACTTGAGTGCATGTGTGTGTAAACACTCCTTTAGTGTGTATGACCACCTTAGGAGACAGGTGCTATCAGTTCCCACTTATAGATGACAAAATCATGGCTCCGGTTGGGTGGCTTCTCCAAGGTCACCCAGTTAGTTATAAAACTGCAGTCCCCAGCCCCCTGATTTCAAGTGTGTTTTCAGTTTGAGTGAGCATTGGGTGGGGGTGGGCAGCTTCCTAGAATGCATATTCTTGTGTTCTGTCCAGAAAGGGAAAGATTCCGGGTCAGCAAAGGTCTGGGATGAGCCCCAGAAATCCGCATGTAGCAGCCTCCCTGAATGGCTCCTCAAAAGTGGCCTACATGTTTAAGGAAGACTGTCCTTGAGTTTGGGACTGTTTTACAGTCTTGGCGATGGATGCATTAAATCCAATGCCACTCTCTTATTTGCATTTGGTTGTGTGTTTTCTGCACATATTTCTGCTTTGTGTATTTGTGTATTTGTGTATTTGTGGTGCTGGGGGCTGCCCCCAGGACCGTCGAAATGCATGGTGCCCTGTGTATGCAATTAACCATTTCAAGTCCCAGCCACAGGTCAGGGGGTACCCGGGTGGCATACACCCAGCTACCTGAGAGCTTCCGGGTGAAATTACCATCTCGGCCACAGCCTCTTAATTTATTTTGTCTTGGGCTGGCTGTGCGGGTCACTGAGATGAAGTGTTCATTCTCATTTCATCGGAAAGCAGCCCCACGTCACGAACTGCTCCTCGTGACCTGTGCACTTGAGGCATCCTAGAAGAGACCTCCGTGATGTTGGTTTTCAGACCCAGAATCCTGGGCATGTCGGCTGCTCCCTTCTGGGCCGACTGGGACCTGAAAACAGGAGAAAGTCTCTAATTCCAGGAGCTGCGGGGGTCTTGCCCAAGATATAGGAAGAACTTCAGAGACCCTCATTCACCAGCCACAGTAGCGTTACATCCTGTCATATGTATCGGAACAAGTGACTGCAAACAGTGGCCGGCTGTGGTTACCCAACCATGCAGACATGTTTTGTTTGGTCTGCAAGGTATTGCTATTTATGTATTCTTTCTCAAAAAAATTTTTTTAATGTTTATTTCTTTTTGAGAGAGAGAGAGAGAGAGAGAGAGAGAGAGAGACAGAGCATGAGCAGGGCAGGGGCAGAGAGAGAGAGAGAGAGAGAGGGAGACACAGAATCTGAAACAGGCTCCAAGCTCTGAGCTGTCAGCACAGAGCCCAACACAGGGCTCAAACCCGGGAACGGAGAGATCATGACCTAGGCTGAAGTCAGAGGCCCAACCAACTGAGCCACCCAGGCACCACTATTTATGTATTCTTATTTTTAAGTGTCTCTCTCTCTCTCTCTCTCTTTTTTAACTGTGAAACATTTTACACATACAAAAGACAAAACTTGAAAGAAGGATAAAAATGTCTTTAGGGTTTTTCACTCCTGGTACGACTGCCATTGGGGCCGGCCCATTCTCGGTTGTGGGGGGCTGTTCTGTGCATCGTAGGGTGTCTGGCAGCCTGCTTCGACTCCCCCCACTAGGTGCCAGTAGCACCCCCCCCCACAACCCAGCTGTGACAGTTAAAAAAAAATGTCCTCAGTCATAGCCACATGTCATCTGGGGGTAGAATCACCCCCAGTTGAGAGTTACTAATCTAGGCCACGCAATTATGAGTATCTTGTCATATCTGCTTTAGCACCCACTCTGTATTTTCATTTGCCCTCTCCCTTTCTCCCTAAGTACTTCAGCGTGGATCGCCTGAGAACAAGGACATTCTCCCACACAACACAATCCCAGGATCGCACTCAAGAAGCAGGACAGAAACTCTAATTCCATCAAATAGCCAATCACGGTAACATTCTCCTGGTCAAGCCAGAAATGTCCTCTGGAGCTTGGGCTTCCAAACTCGGATCCAGTCAAGGCTCACTGCATCTGGGCTGTAAAATTTCTTCAGTGTCTGTCATGTATTGTGTTTGAAACCCAACTTAGAACCAAGGAGATTTCACATAGAAATCCCAATTTCTGACTTCTCTTGAGAAATTGGTAGAACCGACCACACCAGACGTGCATTTTCCCAAGGAAGCTGTTGGTTGCCTCCCGGGGGTGACTTCCCTCTTTAGGAAGCTCTCAGGTTCTCCTCCGTCTCCACCCCCGCCCAGTTCCCTTAGTGCTGATCGGCCCCAAAAGCGTGGGCCTTTCGGTCTGTGCGTGCCTTCAACTGATTAGACGAGGCCCACCCGAGTGATGGAAGGCCATCTACTCAGTCTGTTGAATGTCAGTGTTCATCTCATCCAAACACCCATTCTCAGACGCATCCAGAATGACCTTTGACCAAATATTTGGGCACCCTGTGGCCCAGTCAAGCGGGCACTTAATAGTTACCATTATAGTTATTTTAGGAACTTACTACTCAGAGGGTGTCCTGTGGAGCAGCCTCATTTTCATGACCTGGGAGCTTGAGCGGAAGAATCTTATGCCCGCCTCAGACTTACTGAAATAGAATCTGCATTTTATCAAGGCGCCTAGGTAGCATGAATGCACATCATTTGAGAAGCACGCAAACTATGTGCCCCAAAGAGATGGCAAATCCTTGGGAATTTTTTGGTTTACAGCACATAGTTGGCGATTTCCATGGTCTTACTTATGAAGCTTTATGGACACGTATTTTCAGATGTTTTTTCGTATGTACCCTAATCCGTACACATTTGTTGTACTAGTAAGTATGTGCGTGTACCAGTGAACAGTTATTAGGTACATTATAAAGCATACATAAATACAAATTTTAAACTGAGCTGAAGGTGCAGTAAATATTATTTTAAAATTTGTAAGGGCAATGACGTCATGCAATCATTAGCTACCATCAAAGCATGATACATGTTGAGGAAGAAACTTACCATTAATAAACAGTCCATATTTTGAATATTTTACAGGAGAGTTTTGATTATTCTTGGCTGACTTTGCTTTGATCTGAATGGAACATCATTGTTTGTAACCTTGTGACAAGCTAGCTGTTGAAGAGAAGGGGAGAGTCAACGCAATTGTTTTCTTGTGCTTCCTCTCTCAGTGTTTTCTTCAGCCTGCGGTTGTGTTATGGGGTGGGGAGGGGTGGTTTAAGCCATGTGCCTGCTTAGTGATGGTTAGCCTCGCTATCCCTAGATAATGTGTCTGCGTATCTCCTCTCGGGGGGCACATAGCTGTAATATGGGCAGCATACCCCAATGATGGTGCCGGTGCCAGTCACCGTGCTTGGTCTGAGCTTCCCGATTCTCACTGTCTGACGTGGGCATGTCAAGTGAGGGTGCCAGCATCCGTACACATATTGCGTCGATTCCTCACTTTAACGACTAAAGACCATACACAGGAGTTCTCAGATTTCCTGTCCTTATGCCGAATCCTTTTATGTGGTGCGTAGAGTGAGTGGACTCTTCTTTGATGACTGATTTTCCCGGATATGGAGGAGGCCTCTTAAGAACTCTCATCTCAGTTGCATGTCCTGGGAAGGGCTGCCTTGGGGAAAAGCATCCTTGGCTTTTGGGCTGGGTTTTCAGGAATTTCAGCACTCCGGGGAAGCCCAGGGGATTTGCAGAGAGTAGCGCTGACCAAGTTCATGGTAGCTGTCCTGATAACCTACTTTGTGAACCTCTTGAAAGCCTGAATAACATGGAATTCTGGGGGGGGGCTCGTTAGAGAAAGTGGTGAAAGCTGTGGCTTCTTGCTCAAGAAAAATGCACAAACAAAATTTCCACTCAACTCCCGAGGGGTCCAGGGACCCCTGAAACTCATGATGAAGAACCTATTTAGAAGTGAAAAAGGCAAATCAGGTTTGGAGGGGCTTTCTTTACCTCAAACATTCCCTTTCCTGCAGCCTCCTTGAGTTTCAGACTGCTTACAGCACAGAGTGAGGAAGGAGGCTGAACTCTGATTTCAGAGACACTCAGGTTTGTGCCTCAGTTCCTGCAGTGATGCGCCGGGTGACCTTGAACAGTTTTTTAGCTCCATAAAACGGGTAGAATAATCCTCAGGGACCTGTGCAACACTCCCATGAAGCAAACCCTACACACACTGGGCACACAGAAAACACACATACACAGTTGTGGTCAGAAACACCCAAAGTGTCAGCAAATTCACACATACAACCAATACACTCACAGACATGAAACACAGATACGCACAGATACTCCCACAGGGACACATGTACCCGACAGATACGGGTAATACAGTCACAGACACAGAGATTTGCACAGCAGATATACGCTCATTCAGAGACACAGATACAGATACACATGCATACAGATAAACACAAGAGGAAAATGATGAGGGAGCATAAAGCAAGCTGCCAGGCCTCAAACCCCAGCCCCCACCCCCAGGTGGGATATGTGTAATAGCCCTTGGGCACTCCTGGCTGCCCAAGAACAAAGCAAAAGGAAAAAAAAATCCCAAATGGTTAACTGATAGAGATCATAGTCCTGCAGGGCTTGTCTCCATCTATTTACAAATATCTTAGTAAATCATGACAAAAAGGCCATCGTAATCTCCAGAAACCTCTGGACTTGGTTTCCTAGAGCCCCAGCATCATCCCTCCATAGTGATGTAGGAAACTAAGGCAGAAAGAAATGGCAGGTAGAACTAAATTTCCTTATAACCTGCAGCCCATTGGCTTGAGGCCAGCAGAGTGAAACATCTCTCCCTCTGTCTTACTGCTAATGCTTTGCTAGAGGGCAAACAACCCTAGTTTGACAATAGCTAGGCAGCCAGTATCCTGGGAGTATTCTTTTTTTTTTTTTTTTTTCTTTTTTTTTCTTGGGAATCTTCTTTAGCGTATGAAAGTCTCATTGGAAGCTTCCCCTGGACTTGACCTGGTCCCAGCTCCATAGTATATAACTAGTCTCTCCTCATGGTGCCTGGGCCGCTCTTCAGCCAGGGCCACTGGTCCTGTCCCCATGCTTTAATGAAATCACCTTTTTTGCACCAAAGATGACTTCAAGAATTCTTTCTCCATGAACCCACTGTCACCCCAAAACCTCATCGGAAAACATGAAAACAACCAAATAACAGGAGATTTATGTCCACAGTCAATATACCCACAGACACAGAACTCCGACTCACAGGTGCATGTTGCAGATTACACACACACACACACACACACACACACACTCCAGGACAGCTCTGGCACTCTAATGGAGGCCACTACAAGAAGAAGGGGTGCACAGACCCTGATATGACCTGTCCCATCTAAGTTGTCATGGAAGGGGGCGTTTTCCTGGTTCCAACCCTGTGCTGGGCATGTGCCCCATGTCAGTGCCTTACTGAGGGTTGTGCCCAGGCCTGGATTCCAGAGAGTGGCCAGGGTAGGGTGGCCACAGGGACAGGGACACAGGGTAGAGACAGGGTACACTTAGATGGGGGTGTTGCATGGGGCCAGGTCAAGTGAGGGAGACAGGCGAGTCTCTCCAGGATCCTTGGGGTGTGTCAAAGTGGGCTGTGCCTTCTCCCACCACAATAATAGCACTAATGGCATCATCAGGACTAGTATATGACAGCATTATCGTGACCACAGAGATGAATGACCGGCAGCCTGAGGTGCAGGAGCCGGGCTGTGACCTTGCCCTCTGGTTTGGCCTCAGCTTCTGTACAGGCTGACCTGGACAAAGCTGGGCTATGGGGCCAAGAATCTTTGTGGCCCCTGCTCTCTCTGGAGTCTCCACGCCCCAGCTTCCCACTCTCCCAACATCCCCTCCCAGACCCAAGTCAGCAGGGAGCCTTTTCTCAGCCTGGGTCCAGCCTTCCCTTGAGGGCTCTGAGCCTGATTCCTCATCCGTGCAAGGGATTACAGATGGTACTGCTACTGGGTCCCGAGAGGTGATGTCCGCAAAGGCAAAGGCTTGGCACAGGTCTGAAATTGGAGGGAACGGTGGTTTTCACCTTTGTTGCCTTTAACAGCTGTGCAACTTTTAAGGCACCAGACTGGGAAGACACATGCCCCAGGGAGGTGATGGTGCTGATATCCACTAGTGCTCAGCACGTGGCTTCCTCTTGTCCTCAGCACAGTTCTGGACACAGGCATGGACACTCCCATTTTACTGAAGGCATCCAGTCCAGGGTCACACAGCTGGTAAGCAGCACACTGGATCTCAAACTCTAGGTTCCTGGCCCTGCCCCCAGGGGCCACGAAGGGCTCCCCAGATGGGAGGCTGACATTGGCTTTGGGGACACTTCCTCACCTCCATGAATGATCTCACTTGTTCAAGGCCCCCCAGACTCCGTCCACTGCCTCTTCTTTCCCCGGTGCCTGCTCCAGTTATAATCAGGGTGACCCTGGCCACCCTTCTTGAAATTCCCTAGGCCCCCTTATTGTCAGGGCCTCTCTCCCATTCACTTTTGGGCCAGTCAGACTCCACGCCCTCTGTTGCTGGCCTCTCCTTGTATAACCAGGACAGCCCAACCCTGGGGCTCTTGAGGCAGGCAGCAGGATCTAAAGGGAATGTAACGCTCTTGGTTTTTCATTCCTGTTTTGTTTTGGTTTTGGTTGTTTTGTATGGTTTCTTTATATTTAGGCTGGAGCCCTTGCTTTGCTATTTTAGCAGTGCCAGAGTGGTTCCTGTTACAATAAATTTATGTAAAAATAAAAGTGAGGGGATTTAGAGCAATGATTTTCAGTTGGGGCATCATTGAGTCAATCATGCAGAGAAACTATTTAGGAAGCTCAGCTCAGGACAGAGCCCGGGAGAGATGATTACAGTAGGTTTGCCTAGTCACCTGGGTCCCTGGCCCCTGCCCACCTGCTTGGCCTTCCCCGGCCAGCACACCTGGTGTTGCCAACAATCTGGGTGTTGTCCCGGGTCCCCCAGGAGAGAAGCTGATGAACTATTTCTCTTAAAATGCTCTCATTCCTGGAGATTGCAGGAGATCCCTTGTGAGTCAGCTGGATCCAACCCCCCGCCCCCCCCCCCCTCCCCGCATCCCCTGTAAGGTTCATAATGTACAGCCCATGCCAATAGGTAGGAGGGTCACACAGATAAGTGACAGATCTACCACTGTTTGTGGTGTTAAAATGTCCAGGTCAATTAGAGATGATTTGGGGACCAGACAGTCTTCTCACACCAACATTCCAGGATATTCTAGGCCAGGAGACATTCTGGATTACAATTTTATTTTGCTCCTATCATTCAGTTCAAATATAGCTCTTTTGCTTTGGGATTTCTTGACTCATATTCTACTTCTAGAGGAACTTCTCAATTTTTAAACATACGGGAATTTCTGGTTTCCTCTTTATTAGTGATTTCTAGCACATTCTATCACCGAAACATGCTTTGTGTGATTTCCTTCCTCTGAAATCATTTCATTCCTCTGAAATTTCCCTTATGGCCGTAATAAATAGGGTGAATGTTTGTAACCGTATCCTCTGTGCCTGAAGTGAATGTGTCCTCTACAGTGTTATGTCCATGTGGACACATACATGGATCTAGCTGTGGGATTCAGATGGTTTGCTATCAAGATGTCTACCTTATGGATGTTCTATCTGTTTCGACTGAGAGAGGGTTAAACCTTCCTGTCTGCGTGTGCATTTGATTGTTCTTGCAGCTGTGTCCTCCTTTGCTTTCTCTGTTGTTCAGCTATTGCCCATGGCAGATGGGAGTTCAGAAAGGAAGGAGAGAGCACTCAGAAGTGACAGAGAGCTGGGTTGGGAGGGCCCAGAAACCGGAAGGTCGGCCAACTTTCCAGAGAGGACCTGTCGTTGGGATGGCACGTGGTGGTGCACCAGGCGGGAAGTGGCTTTTTAAAAATGAGGTCACAAGGGGTGTCCGTATTGCTCTACCAGGGGTGAGGGCAGCTGATTGGTCGAGAGAGAGTATCAAGGCTCTGGGTTGCTAAGGCAACACCTAGACAGGTGAGGGCTTGGAAGAAGAAGGATCTTCCTCTGCTCCACCTGCTCCTGAGAGTCCACTTAACCTGCTGTTTATGTCCTGCTTATCTAGTGATTTACTGACCTGCTGACCTACTAACCTGTCTGAACCCTCCCCCCACCCCTCTTGTACTTGATCTGATCCTGGTCCTGTCCCTGACCCCCTTCTTCTCCTGACACACCCCTTCCCTAACCCACCCCCTTTTTATACTCCTCTCCCATTCCCCAATTACCACCCCTCCCCCCTTTCCCATCCCTCCCCACTCCTCCCTTGCACACCTACACCCCATCCTCCGTCTCCACCTCCCGCCTGGAACCCTAGAGTCCCCTTAAAGGACCAGGACAGGAAGATGCAGAGGCTGTTTTTCTGGCTCCTTGTGCTTGGGTGTCCTGGTTACCCAAACACAAATGTGAGTAAACATGGGACATCGGTGGATTCTTCCTTCCTATTTGGTTCTTTCACACTGTGGTTAAACAACAGTTTCTCTATGGGGCTTTTGATGGGAACTTCAGAAGAACTTCATTTCTTCCTGAAGACTGAGGACCACAGGGCAGGTTTCTCCACCAGCCTGAAGTGGTTGTGGCCACAGCTGTCCGCATCAAGTTCTGGGTCCTGTCTGTGCTGCTTGGTCCAAAAAGAGCAGTGGTGACAGGATGTAAACCTGATCATAGTAGGTTTATAGTGTCAAGAAGGAAGGATTTGTGAAGATACTAAAAGCTATTGAGCTGATTGACTTAAATAGGTGTTTCTATGATGTGTGAATTATTTCATTAAAGTTGTTTTTAAAAATGTCAAGAACTCTTATTTAATAGGAACTATGGATATTAGACCGGCTCCTGGAAGCCCTGTTAAGATCCTGCTTCAAGCTTTGTAAGCTTAGGGTCCGTCTTATATGTAGTTCGTTTTCCTATCAGCACATTGTTCATATTTGTGAAGTTTGGTAGCCCTGGGAACAGAGGTAACTGGAGCATTGGTGTTGGTACAGAGTGTTAAAAAGTGAAATGTCTTTGGGCTCTGTGCTTCCTGGTTTGTTGACTTCTAGCAACTTCTGAGTCAGCCCTTTGCCTCGGGTCTTGGAGGCTGTCCCCGGGACTCTGTGTCCAGCTGTGTTGACGGGAGCCTCATAAGCCCAGCAGAAACTAAGTGGCTGCATCTCGCTTGGACATTTATGATAGGAAAATCACGAGGGGCGACACGATCCGGAAGTGAATGAATTGTTGTCCTTATTTTAGCTATGTGCAGAGTGTTGATTTACTCAAAGCAAGGAGGGTTCTGAATGTCCTTAGGATTGTCCAAATACAATGAAACACCTGGTTCCCAGTGTGACTATTTCACTCTGTCATTGAAAAGCAAAACTTGTACCCCTAGGAGAGTGAGAGAGGCAGACAGACAGACGGACAGACAGAGAACACCATAGAGATAAGTAGATTTCTTTAGATTGGCATGTACCAGATCCTTAGAGCGGGGTCTGGAAAGTCCCAGTCGTCAGGAATAACCCTTGCACTGAGGCAGAATCATTCCACACGAATGCCTCCCATCTAAATAGAATCGATTCTGTTTCTTTTGAGACTATGAAGGAGGAAAATTCTTGATCGTCTTTATGAGAAATTTCCCCCTGTACCTAGGCTGCCTCTCACAGATTGGTTCAGCTCTCTCCCTACCTCATCTCTGAATTCTTCCATCAACTAACTTGTCTTGCATTTCCCACCTCCACCTACTCATGGCCGTTGACCGTGAGAACCTAGTGTTCCTGGCCTCATTGGGTCTAATCTAGTTCAGCGTCACCTACCGATATCAGCTGCCAGACAGCTGCCAGAGGCACCAAGAGTGCCCACAGCCGAAGATGTTTTACCTTCGTGACAAGATGGCCTCTGTCTTTGGTGCATTTGAGCCCCATGACCAACCATTGTGCTGACAGCTACTGCTTTCTTTCAGACAGTGGCTAGTCAAAGACGGTGAGTGTGTATTTCCCACCATTACACATTTTTGTGATCTCATCTCTGAGAGCTGAAGATGAAAATGTTATAGATTTCAGAGGCTACTTTCTAGCAGGTTTCTTTGCACACAATTAAGCTTGGTATGTGAATTAGTATGAATTGCATTGCGAGTGTTTTGCTCCTAAAATGCTTCTAAGTCCAGTTTTTGTAGAATGAGATGTGTACTATTGTTTTGGTTTACCGTACCCAGGAATTTTGTATTATTTGAGAGATCCATTTTCAGAGTTGCTATTGATTGATTTTGGCACAATACCATGAAATAGAAACATGAATTCCTTTCATTGGGCTATTTGAAGATGCGTGTTCAGGTAACTTAAAATCCCACAGATATTATCAAAATATACATGATCACCTGATTATGCAAATCTTTATGTACCTCAGAAATCTGACATTTTGAGCTGTGATTCAGAATCAAAGTGAACATTGAAAGAAAACATCAAAAAGTGAACCATAATGTGTAATTTATTTTCTTGGAAAAATAATCCCATATTATTATAATAGCAGTTGCCCGTCTCTCTCAGATATACCCATATCTGTCAACATCTTTCTCTAGAACAATCTCATTTGTATCTCTAGTACATTTTGTGTTTTTATTTCCTTCTGTTCTTCCATGAATTTGGGGCACAGTTTGGAGATATTCCAAAGGATTTTATCCAGGTACTTCGTGAATGTACACCAGAAGTCATTGACTTCGTACCTACTATAAATTTGCATTTTCTTAATTTTTCTATTTTACATTGGCTTACAAATTCTTACTATTAAAACACAGTTGTAGTATGTTTGTCAGCAAAATGAAATTTCTCAGTGTTGCCTTTTACATCTTTCCTACAGCTTCAGGGTCGTGTAATTTGTATAGGGTAACAACACCTTTTTAAAGAATACAGTTCGTTGATATTTGACATATGTAAGCAGCAATGAAACCATGACCACAAGATAGCAAACACAGTCATCACCCCCACAAGTTTGTTCCTGCTCTTTTGTAAGCCATCTGTCCTCTTGATCCTGTGTGAGGAGACATTTGTGAGGTGTGCTTATAACCTCCTGGAGGCTGGTAAAGGGTTTATAAAGATGATTCTTTGCGACAGATAGATTGTAAACATCTTTAAGATTCCCCATCATCTCTGATATTATTTCAGCCTGTCCATATTTTGCCTGACCATTTCCCTCCTGGCTCTGATGTGTTTGAAATTCTTTGGAAACATTATTACTGCCTCTATGGGAACTTGTGCTTGTCTAATTTACCCCTGGAGAACTGTTTTTGTTGTGAGTATACTGAAGTATACTTCTAGATAGACTTGTAATCATGAGTCAGCAGAAAATTTTAAAGTCACTGGACCTGTTATATGCACTCAGTATTACAGATATCCCTCTAATATATTCAATTTTCATTATCATTTAGATCAAAATACGTTAAAATTTCTGTAGAAATGTCTTCTTTGCCCTATATGGACTTTTTTTTAAAATTCAACTGTAATTAACATACAGTGTAATATCAGTTTACTCGCAAGCACACGGCACCTGCTAATCACCATGGTGTGTGGTGATCAGCAGGGCAGCTGTCAGTCCCCAGGAAGTGGCTGATTCCTGATTGCAAGACATGGATGAGGGGTCAGCAGTGTCTCTGGTAGAACAGCGAGGAAACCCTGCATTAATCCACATGTTGTGGACTTTTCCCACCTACTCGCTATCTCACAGCACCAATCCAGGTGGGCACTGAGGAAGACTAACGGTGGTAGTTTTGGAGTGAGTCTTATGAGGTCCCATATTCCTCCCAGTGTATTGAGACAGAGCACAAGTGAGGGAGGGGGAGACAGAGAGGGAGACCCAGAATCCAAAGCAGGCTCCAGGCTCTGATCTGTCAGCGCAGAACCGAATGAGAGGCTCAAACTCACGACCCATGAGATCGTGACCTGAGCCGAAGTCAGACGCTTAACCGACTGAGCCACCTGGGTGCCCCTCCTCCCACTGTTTCCTTAGTGACACACGGGTAGGACAGAGTTCAGTGACATGATACTGTTCCTCCCTAACCTCCAAGGAGGATTTGGTTGTAAGCATCTGGCTCTTTCCGGGTCCTCAAAGCCCATGCATTCTGCCACAGAGCCCCTGACGCCTGCAGGGCCCTTCTTCCTCCCAGGTTGCGGAGGCAACCAGCCCTCCAGCAACATTGGGGTCATGGCTGGGCCACCAAGGGGTCAAGGCCTGGCTGTCCACACGCTTCCCAGGAGTGGCTTGGAACAGCAATGCTGCAGTAAAGGTCAGCATGAGCAGCTTCTGTAAACAGGATTCTCATCCACTTCAATCAGGGCCTGCGCTAAAACATGACAGGAGAGAGGGGGACACAGGACACGTGGTGCCCTGCTTCCTGGACAGGGCTGCACAGAGCAGAAAGCTGAGGGCCTGTGGAGAGGCAGAGAAAGAGACAGGCAAGGAGAGAGGCACTGAGTCAGCGATGGGAGAATTGGGCATGTCTGAGAGAGTGAGAGGAAGAAACAGAGGGAGACAGGAATAGAGAGAAGTGGAGACAAAGAGGAGGCAAGGAGGAGAGGATGGAGCTGGTCACGGTGTGTGGAGAGGTTGATGGGCCCATGCAGGCGGGGGCTCTGTGAACACTAAGAAGTGTTGGGGGCAGAAAGGGTAGGAAACCTGGGCATGACAGTTCCATGAGTACAAGGCTCCAACCTCACTGCGGCAAGCTCTGTAGAGGCCATTGCCGCTGGAAAGATGGGTCCCCCCCTCATTTTGCCTGGCATGTTGGGACCCAGTCTCAGGATCGGTCATGGAGAGAGATGGCTTGAGGCAGAGTGTGCAGCTCATCAGCAGGTGAGCAGAGTGTGCCCCATGGGGAGGAAACTATGATCTGTCTCCCCGCCCTCCCCCAGTCCCTGCTCCATTCCCCCTGCTTAAGCATGACCTTCCTTATGTTCCAAAACCGGGAGTCAGGCATTGTGCTGCCCCCAGAGCCGGCAGCCTGGAACTTGCAATGATGGATTGTTGCACTCAACCAAAAGTATTTTAGAATAAGGTCTGTATTCTCCTTCTGGAACTAGTTATGTGCAACATGATGGTGCATTGCTATTCTTACATCTACTGCCGATCTCTGGATTCTGGATGTTAAGTGAGGAGTTTAAAATGCCACAGCCTTCTCTTACATGAAAGAAGAAACCTATGTCTTCACCCAGCCTTCCTCTGATTGTGAAGACATGGCAATTATTATTTGAAGGCTCAATTGTCTACCTATGAGTGTTAGGGAAATTATTTCATCCATCTACATCCTTAAGGCACTTTTCATTGAAAATATTACCCATATACAGGCAGGAAACTTATAACAGATGTGTAGCTCCCTCTAGATGTGCATTCTGACCTTGTCACATTTGTGCCCTCACAGACATTATTGACAACTTGAAAAATAAGCTCTCAACACCAAGATGGTGACAGAGAATGTGGTATAAATGGAATTTCACATGTTCTCAATTAGAAATAATTTTTAATAGTGAAGGAGAAATTAAAAATATTCTCATTTTGAATTGAATATAATAGATGCATTATGTTGTATTAGTTTCAGGAATATATCATAGTGATTCCGTGTGTATACATTATGCTCTCCAAAGCATGCAACACTTTCTTACAGGATTGACTGTATTCTATGGGCTGTGCCTTATATCCCAATGACTTATTCATTCCATAGCTGGAAGCCTGTATCTCTTTCTCAGAGGTGTCAACTTTTTTATTTAACCCAAGTATTATGGTGCTAAACACCATAACCTGTAGGTCAGCAGGTGTCAATTTGCAGTCTGTATTTCTGCGAATGCTGCTTAAAGCATTACACATGATATCACTACGTCAATAAATTCGGTTTCATTCTTCACTCAGTAAAAAGGAGAAGGAAAAGGTTTCTTTGTGTCCCAAGCAAGCCCTTCGCTAAGACCCTTCTGGATCAGGAGAACAGGCTTCACTGGACCAGCTGCACTCTCGGTACTTCCAGCTGAGCAGCCATGGCCTTGAGCATTGCAGGAATTCCCACGGCGGCCGGCAGACGGCGCGCACGCACCACGCCCAGGGAGGGGCCGGGCCTCTGCGTGGGCAGTGGTGGCCTGAGAAGGCGCCCACTAGGCTTTTCTGATCCAGGGCGCCTCCGGGCTGGGAAGGCTTCCTTGCTTCTGAGGACCCAGTGCCTCTGAGTGTGGGCAAAGAGCCAGAGCTGCGTTTCCAGCAGGTTCCGCCCCAGGGCCTGGGGGAGACCCTGGAGGGTTCGCAGCCCCTTGGCGTGTCCTAGGTGGTGGGGCTGCGTCCCGAGGCGCGGGAGGCAGGGCCTGGGCGGCTTCCCCGGAAGCGCGGGTGGTCGGTTGGCGGCACAGTCCCTCGCTTTTTCTGGGCTGTTCCGTGGTTTGTTCCTCATTTCCCCTGCCGGTATTTCCCTGGAGGATCCGTGGATTCAGGGGGTCCCGTGAGGCCACGTCAGAGAGGCTGGGCTTGGTTTGTTCCGGGTCAGGCTTGTTTCGGGGGAGAAATCCTGACACAAATTCGGAGGAACAGGAGCCGCATTCAGTTGGGAAGTGAAGACGCCAAATGTTGACTCTCAGGACCTTCTAGAAGAAGGAGCTGGGACCCAGCTCATTTTCATAATTTGAAAATATTAGCCAAGGTGCTTACAGTAAAGTCGTAACAGATGTGTAGCTCCCTGTTAGTTGCATGCGACCTTGTCACATATGTCCATCAAAGATATTATTAGTGACTTTTCAGAGAAGCTCTCAACATCCAGATGGTGATGTTAGAGAATGTGGGATAAATGGAATTTCACAGAGTCTAAATTAGGCATGATGTTAAAAAATTTTTTAATGTTTATTTTTTCTTTTTTTCAGAGAGCGGGAGCTGGGGAGGGGGTAGAGAGAGGGAGACACCGAATCTGAGGCAGACTCCAGGCTCTGAGCTGTCAGTGCAGAGTCTAAGGTGGGGTCAAACTCATGGACTGTAAGATCATGATCGGAGTCGAGGTCGGACGCTTAACTGACTAAGCCACCCAGGCACCCCAGGAATGATTTTTTTAATGGCAAAGAAGGAGAAATTAAAAATAGTGTAAAGGATGTCGATTATTTATTGAAATATTGTTCACACATTTGTTGTATTAGTTTTAGGCATAAAGTGTAGTCATTCCATATATCTATAAATTATGTTGTACTTAACCACAAGTGCGGCTATCATGTGAAAGCATGCAACATTATTATTACAAGATTGACTCTATTCCATTGGCTGTACCTTGTAGCCCTAGGACTTATTCATTCCAGAGCTGGAAGCTGGTATCTCTCTCTCAAAGGTGTCAATTCTTTATCTAACCTAAGCATTTTGGTGGTAAACACAATTACCTCTTGTTCAGCATGTGTAAATAGGTGGGCTCTTTTTCTGTGAACATTGCTGAAAGTGTTACAGATGATGTCATTGCATAAATAAATGTGGTTTCATGCTGCACTCACAAGAAAGGAGAAGGAAAAGATTTCTTAGTGTCCCAGGCCCTGTCACTCAGACCCCTCCCAATGTGGAGAACAGGCTTATTTGCGCAGAACACCTTCAGTCCCTCAGCTGAGGGCCTGAACATTGGCCTTCAACATTGCAGGAATTCCCATGGTGGCCAGCAGGTAGAGCTCCAGCACCACAAACCAGGAGGGGCCGGTTCCTCTGGGTGTGCAGTGATGGCCGGCAGAGGGCGCCCCATTGGCTTTTCTGACCCAGGGCACCTCAGAGCAGGAAGGGCTTCTGTCGCCCCCAGAGGACTCAGGGCCTCTGCCCTTGCCTGAGGACAGAGAGCAGAGCTGCGTTTCCAGCAGGTTCTGCCACCCGCCCCAGGGGAGACCTTGGGAGCCTTGCAGCAACTTGGTGTCTCCTGAGTTGCCAGAGAGAAGCTGCCTTGTTGCACTGAGTGTTGAGGAGAGGGCCCTGGGTGGCTTCCCTGGGCACTGGCCAGTCGGTCAGCAGCACAGGCCCTTGCATCTTGTGGGCTGTTCCCATGTTTCATTACTCACTTTCCCAGACAGTATTTGAAGATGTATTTTGCTAAAGGACCCGTGGATCGAGGGGTCTCACGACATCACATCATGGATACCGTGGATGGTTTGTTCCAGATTCAGGCTTGTTTCCGGGGAGAAAGCCTAACAGAAACTCAGAAGACCAGGAGCTGCATTCAGTTACGGTGTGAATACATGAAATATTCGTCTCAGGACCTTCTAGAAGAATGAGCTGGGACCCACTTTCCGAGTCCTGCTGGAACCAAAGACCGAGGTAAGGGCACAAACTGTCCCCCACATCATACATGCTTTTATAAATTTTCACGGTTATTTTTCCAACCTAGTGAAGTGATTGAAAACTACAGAAAACCTGGTAGGTAGGTGTCATCAACCTTATGTTATATTTTAGTTTAAATTCCAGGTGGTAAAGTAGAGCGTAATATTAGTTTCAGGTATAAATATAGAGCAACACTTCCACTTTCACTGGGTGCTCATCCCAGGTGCATGTCTTAATACCCATCACCTGTTTCACCCATCCCCCACCCCACTGTGGAACCCCTAAGTTTGTTTTCTAGTTAAGAGTCTGTTTGTTTGTCTCTGTCTCCTCCCCCTCCTGCCCCCTTTGTTTTCTTTCATTTCCACGTGTTAGTGAAATCACCCGGTATTTGTCTTTCTCTGACAGGCTTATTTCACCCAGCCTAACATTCTCTCGCTTCATCCACCTCGTGGCAAATGAAAAGATTTCATGTTTTTGGGGCGAAATAATGTTTCATTCCATATACTACTTCTCAATTTATTCATCAGTTGATGGAAACTTGGGCAGTTTCCATAATTTGGCTGTTGTAGAAAATGCTGCTGTCAACATCAGGGTGCATGTATCCCTTTGAAGGATTATTTTTGTATTCTCTATGTAAATACCTCGTAATGAAATTGCTGGATTGTAAGGTAGTTCTATTTTGAATTTTTTGAGGAATCTCCATGATGTTTTCCAGAGTGGCTGCACCAGTTTGCATTCCTACCAACGGTGCAAGAGGTTTCCTCTTTCCCCACATCCTTGGCAACACATGTGGTTTCGTCATTCATTGATTTTAGTCATTCTGACAGATGTGAGTTATTTCATTGTACTTTTGAACTGTATTTCCCGGAAGATCAGTATTGTTGAGCATCTTTTCATGTGTCTCTTAGCTATCTGTATGTCTTCTTTGGGAAAATATCTATTTGTGTCCTCTGCCCATTTTTAATTGGAATTCTCATTCTTTGGGTGTGTATAATTATATATTTTGGACACAAGCCCTTTATCAGATGTCATTTGCAATTATGATCATGCTGTAGGTTGTGTTTTAGTTTTGTTGATTATTTCCTTGGTGACAGAAGCTTTTTATTTTTATGAAGTCCCATTCTTTTTGCTTGTGTTTCCCTTACCTCAGGAGATATATCAACAAAGGCGTGTGTACAGCCATTGTCAAAGAAGATACTGCCTGTGTTATCCTCTGGGATTTTTATGGTTTTAGGTTTCACACGTAGGTCTTTATCCATGTTGGATTTATTTTTGTGTATGTTCTAAGAAAGTGGTCTGTTGTTGTTTTGTTTTGTGTTGCAAGTTGCAGTCTAGTTTTTCCAAAACCATATGTTGAGGAGACGGTTTTTTTTTTAAGTGTATTTATTTCTTTTTGAGAGAGAGAGAGAGAGCATGCAGAAGAGGGGCAGAGAGAAATGGACAGAGAGAATCCCACACAGGCTCTACACTGTCAGTGCAGAGCCTGACACGGATTTCAAACTGATAAATGCTGAGATCATGACCTGAGCTGAATCCACAATTAGATGCTTCCGTGACTGAGCCACTCATGTGCCTCAAGACTATCTTTTTTTTCTATTGGATATTCTTTCCTGCTTTGTTGAGGATTAGTTGACCATATAGATGTGAGTTCATCTCTGGGTTTCCATTCTATTGATTTATGTGTCTGTGTGTGTTTTCTTTTTCTTTCTTTCTTTTTTTTTTTTTTTGCCAGTACCATACTGTTCTGCTCACTACAGCTTTGTAATATAACCTCAAGTCTGGAATTGTGAGGTCTCCAGCTTTGCTTTTCTTGTTCAAGTTTTATTTGGCTGTCTGGGGTCTTTTGTCGTTCCATACAAATTTGGGGATTACTTGTTCTAGTTCTGTGACAAATGTTTTGTTAGGGTGATAGGGATTGCATTACATGTGTAGATTGTTTTGAGGAGTGTAGACATTTTAACAATATTTGTTCTTCTCATCCATGAACATGAAATGTATTCTCATTTCTTTGTGTCCTCTTCCATTTCTTTCATCAGTGTTTCATAGCTTTTAGAGTATAGGCCTTTCACCTCTTTGGTTGGGTTTATTCCTGGTATGTTGTGGTATTTGGTGCACCTGTCAATGGGATTGACTCCTTACTTTCTCTTTCTGTTAATCCATGATTCATCTATAGAAACGCAATAGATTTCTGTACATGGATTTCTGTATATTGTGACTTGTGAAACTCATGTATCACTTCCAGCAATTTTTATGGGGGTCTTTCATGTTTTTTATAGAGAGCATCATGTCAGTTACAAATAGCGAGCGTTCCACTTCTTCCTTGCCAATTAGGTGCCTCTTATTTCTTTTTGTTGCCTGATTGCTGTGGCTAGGATTTCCAATACTATGTGGAGTAGCAGTGGTGTGAGGGGTCATCCCTGCGTTGTTCCTGACCTTCGAGGAAAAGCTTTCAGTTTTTGCCCATTGAGGATGAGATTAGCTGTGGGTTTTTCACAGGTGGGCTTTACTATGTGCAGGTAGGTTGAGTCTCAATCTATTTTGCTGAGGGTTTTTATCATGAATGGATGTGACATTTTGTCAAATGTTTTTCCCGCATCTGTGGAAAGCATCATATTGTTCTTCTCCTTTCTTCTATTACTGTGGTGCATCATGTTGATTGATCTGTGAATGTGGAACCACCCTTGCAGTCCAGGAGTATATCCCACTTGATTATGGTCAATGATTCTATTAATGTATTGCTGAGTTTAGTTTGAATGTATTTTCATGAGAATTTCTGCATACACACTCATCAGGCTATTGGTCTGCAGTTTTATTTAAAAAAAATTCTAAATATATTTTTAAATGTTTATTCATTTACTTAGAGTACATATAGGTGAGGGAGGGCAGAGGGATGGGAGAGAGAGAGAATCCTGAGCATGCTCCATACTGTTAGTGCAGGGTCCAATGTGGGACTCGAACCCAGGAACTGCAAGATAATGACCTAATCTGAAGGTAAGAGTTGGACAGTCAACCAACCGAGTCACCCAGGGGCCCCTGCAGTTTTCTGCTTTAGGGGAGTCTTTATCTGGTTTTGGTATCAGGGTAATGATGGCCTGATGACATGAATTGGTAAGTTTTCCTTCTTTTTTATTTTTTGTAATAATTCGAGAAGAATAGATATCACCTCTTCTTTAAATGTTTGGTAGAATTCATCAGTGAAGCCGGCTGGCCCTGAACTCTTCTTGTGTTGGGGGAGATATTTTTTTTTTATTACTGATTCAGTTTCTTTCTGGTTTCATATTTTATGTATCTTCCTGTTTCAGTTTTGGTAGTTTATGTGTTTCAAGGAATTTATCCATGTTTCTCACAGTGTCCAATTTGTTGCCTATCGTTTTCCCTAATATTATCTTCTAACTGTATTTCTGTGTTGTGGACTGTTATTTCTCCTCTCTTATTTGTGATTTTATTTGAGTCCTTTCTCTCTTCTTTGTGAAAAGTCTGCCTAGGAGGTTTTCAAGGTGATTACTGTTTTTAAAGAACCAGCCCCTGGTTTCACTGATTTGGTCTAGTGTTTTTCTGGTTTCTATTATCACTTATTTCTGCCTTAATCTTTATTATTTCCTTGTTTCTGCTGTCTTTAGGCTTGCATTGTCCTTTTTCTCATTCCTTTGGTTGTTTAGTTTCGATTGTTTGAGATTTTTCTTGCTCTGTCAGGTAGGCTTGTATTGCTATATATACTTCCATCTTAGACTGCTTTTGCCTCATTCCAAAGGTTTTTACCAGTGCATCTTCATTTTCATTTTCATTTGTTTCAGTGTATTTTCTCATTGATTTCCTGGGTGACCCATTCGTTTAGTAGCATGTTGTTTAGCCACCCTTTATTTGTGGCCTTTATTCTTTCTTTCTTTCTTTCTTTCTTTCTGTCTGTCTGTCTGTCTGTCTTTCTTTCTGTCTTCTGTCTTTCTTTCTGTCTGTCTGTCTTTCTGTCTTTCTTTCAGGATGACTTCAAGTTTCCTAGTTTTGTGGTCAGAAAAGATGCTTGGTCTAATCTCTGTCTGGGTATCTGTTGAGGCCTGATTTGTGACCTAGAATGTGATCGATTCTGGAGAATGTCCCATGTGCACTTGAAAAGAATGTGTATTCTGCCATTTTAGTATGGAGTGTTCTGAATATATCTGTTAAACCCATCTGGTCCAGTGTATCATTCAAAGCCATTGTTTCCTTGTTGATTTTCTGCTCAGAGGTTCTGTCTGTTGATGTGAGTGATATGTTAAAGTCCTCTACTCTCCTTGCATTATTATAAATGAGTTTCTTTACATTTGTTGTTAATTGTTTTGTCTATTCAGTGATTGTATGTTGGGTGCATAAAAATTTACAATCGTTGGATCTTCTTGTTTGGTTTCCCCTTTATTATGAGATTGTGTCCGTCTTCATCTCTTGTTACAGCTTTATTTTTTTTAATTTAAGCTTTAGTTGACGTACAGTGCATGATTGGTTTCGGGAGTAGAACTTAGTGATTCATCAGTTACATACAATGCCCAGTGCTCATCACAACAAGTGCCCTCCTTAATACCCATCCCCCACCCATCTTCCTCCATCAACCCTCAGTTTTTGCTCTATCATTAAGAGACTCATATGGTTTGTACCACTCTTCTCTTTTACTGCCCCTTCCCATGTTTTCATCTGTTTTGTTTCTTAAATTCCACATGAGTGAAATCATATATTTGTCTTTCTCTGTTTGACGTATTTCACTTAGCACAATACATTCTGGCTCTATTCACATCATTGCAATTGGCAACATTTCATTCTTTTGATGGCTGAGTAATATCCCATTTTATGTATGTATGCATTACATATACGTATGTATATACGTATATATGTATGTATGTGTATACATATATATACACACACACACACACCTACCCCACACCTCCTTTATACCTTCATCGGTTGATGGACATTTGGGCTTTCTCCATAGTTTGGCTATTGTTGATAATGCTGGTATAAATATTGGGTGCATGCAATTTCACTATTAGGTATTTATCCAAAGGGTACAAAAATACAGTCTTGGTTTTAGAGTTTATTTTGCCTGATAGAAGTATTGCTACTGGCTTTCTTTTGACGTCATTGGCATGAGAAATATTTCTTCATTCCCTCCCTTTAAGTCTGCAGATGAGTTTAGGTCCAAATAAGGCTTTGTAGGCAGCATCTAGATAGGTCTTGTTGTGTGTTTGTTTGCTTGCTTGCTTGCTTGCTTTTTCTTCTCTTGTCTATTCTGACACGCTACCCAATGTCTTTTGATTGGAGCATTTAGTCCATTTACATTCAGGGTAATTATTGATAGATATATATTTAGTGCCATTTTATTAGTTGTTTTGCCATTGTTCCTTGATGTTTTCTCTGATCCTTTGTTGTCTGTATGACTTTTGGTCTTTCATTTCCACTCAAAGAGTCTGATTTAAATATTCTTTTCTTTTGACTGGTATTACATTTTTTTATTTATTTTTAATATGTATTTATTTATTTTTAAATTTAAGCCCAAGTTAGTTATCTTATAGTGGCATCCAGTTTCAGGAGTAGAATTTAGTGACCCATCAAGTACAAAAAATACCCAGTCCTCATCCCAAGTGCCCCCCCTCATGCCCATCACCCATTTAGCCCATTCCCCTATTCACTAGCCCTCCAGGAACCCTGCATTCGTTCTCTATATTTAAGAGTCTCTTATCGTTTGACTCCCTCTTTGTGTGTGTCTTATTTCTGCTTTCCTCTCACTATGTTTATCAGTTTTATTTCTTAAATTCCACAGACGAGAGATATCATATGATGTGTGTCTTTCTCTGACATATTTTGCTTAGCATAATAGAGTCCGGTTCCATCCATGTTGTTGCGAATAGCAAGATTTCATTCTTTTTGATCGCCGAGTAATATTCCATTGTATCAGTATACCACATCTTCTTCATCCATTCATCAGTCAGTGGTCATTTGGGCTCTTTGCATAATTTAGCTTTTTTTGGTAATGCTTCTGTAAACATTGGAGTGCATGTACCACTTTGAGTCAGCGTTTGTGTATCCCTTGGATAAATACCTAGTAGTGCAATTGCTGGGTCATTGTGGAGTTCTGTTTTTAGTTTTTGTGATAAATCTCCATACTATTGTCCAGAGTGGCTACACCAGTTTGCATTCCCACCAGCATTGCAAAAGGGTTCCCTTTCTCTGCATCCTTGCCAGCATGTGTTGTTGCCTGAGGTGTTAATTTTAGCCATTCTGATAGGTGTGAGGGGATATCTCCTTGTGGTTTTGATTTGTATTTCCGTGATGACGAGTGAGGTTGAGCAACTTTTCATGTGTGACCAATCTGGATGTCTTCTTTGTTAAAGTGTCTCTTCATGTCTTTTGCCCATGTCTTCATTGGATTATTTGGTTTTTGGGTGTTGAGTTTGATAATTCTTTATAGATTTTGGATATTAACCCTTTATGTGATATGTCACTTGCAAATATCTCCTCCCATTCCATTCAGCTGCCTTTTAGTTTTGCTGATTGTGTCCTCTGCTGTGCAGAAGCTTTTTATCTTGAGGTCCCAATAGTTCATTTTTGTTTTTGTTTCCCTTGCTTTTGGGGACATGACAAGCAAGAAGTTGCTGTGGCCAGGATCAAAGAGGTAGGTTGCCTGTTTTCTCTTCTAGGATTTGGATGGTTTCCTGTCTTACATTTAGGTCTTTCATCCATTTTGAGGTTGTGTGTGTATGGTTTCAGAACATGGTCCAGGTTCATTCTTCTCAGTGTCCAGTTTTCCCAGTACCATTTGCTGAAGAGACTCTTTTTGTCCATTGGATATTCTTCCCTGCTTTGTCACAGATGAGTCGGCCATATGTTTGAGGGTCCACTTCTGGGTTCCCTATTCTGTTCCATTGATCTCTGTGTCTGTTTTTGTGCCCGTACCATACTGTCTTGATGATTACAGAATTGTAATACACGATAAAGTCCAGAATTGTGATGGCTCCCACTTTGGTCTTCTTCTTCAAGATTACTTTGGCTATTCAGGGTCTTTTGTGGTTCCATACAAATTTTAGGATTGCTTGTTCTAGCTTCGAGAAGAATGCTGGTGCAATTTTGATTGGGATTGCATTGAATGTGTCGATAGCTTTGGGTAGTATTGACATTTTATCAGTATTTGTTCTTCCAATCCATGAGCATGGAATGTTTTTCCATTTTTTTCCATTTTCTTTTTCTGTCTTCAATTTCTTTCATAGATGTTCTGTTGTTTTTTCTTTTAATTTTGTTAATGTTTATTTTTGAGAGAGAGAGCGAGAGAGAGAGAGCGCGCATGAGCAGGGGAGGGGTAGAGAGAAGAGGGAGACACAGAATCTGAAACAGGCTCCAGGCTCCAAGCTGTTCGCACAGAACCCAGTGTGGGGCTTGAACCCACAAACTGGGGAATAATGACCTGAGGTGACGTCGGTGCTTAACCGACTGAGCCACCCAGGCACCCCTCTATTCTTTTCAGTGTACTGGTCTTTTACCTCTTTGGTTAGGTTGATCCCTAGGTATTTTATGGTTTTCAGTGCAATTGTAAATGAGATCAATTCCTTGATTTCTCTTTCTGTTGCTTCATTATTGGCATATAGAAATGCAATCAAATTCTGTATATTGATTTTATATACTGAGGCTTTCCTGAATTCCTGTATGAGTCCTAGAAGTTTCTTGGTGGAGTCTTGTGGATTTTCCACGGAGAGTATCACGTCTGCGAGGAGGGAAAGTTTGACCCCTCCTTGCCAATTTGGACACCTTGTATTCTTTTTGTTGTCTGATTGCTGAGGCTAGGACTTCCAACAGTATGTTGAATAACAGTGGCCCGAGTGGACATCCCTGTCGTGTTCCTAACATTAGGGGTAAAGCTCCCAGCTTTTCCCCATTGAAGATGATATTGGCTGTGGGACTTTCGTATCTGGACTTTATGCTGTTGAGGCACGATCCTTCTATCCCTCCTTTCATGAGGGTTTTCTTTTCCCATCAAGAGAGGATTCTGTATTTGGTCAAATGCTTTTTCTGCATCTGTTGAGAGGATCATGTGGTCCTTATCCTTTCTTTTATCGATGTGATGTATCCCATCAGTTGATTAGCAGACATTGAATCCGTTGTGCATCCCAGGAATAAATCCCACCTCATTGTGGGGATTAATTCTTTTTCTGTGTTGTTGGATCCAGTGTGCTAATTTTTGTTGAGAATTTTTGCATCCAGGTTCATCAGGGAAATTGGTCTGTCGTTTTCCTTTTTAGTGGGGTCTTTGTGCAGTTTGGACTCCAGGCCATGCTGGCCTCATAGAATGAGTTTGGAAGTGTTCCTTCCATTTCTCTGGCCATGACCTTATCTTGTTCTTTCATTTGGGATGCATTCCTCTTGTCTTGGCATTTTGGCTGAGTATTTGCCTTCTCTGTGTTCCAAAAGCTCCTTAGGTTACCTGCCTGTGAGATAAATGGCTTTATGAAGAGGATGTCATCTAGTGTCCAGGGCCTGGCACATCAGGGAGTGTCTGCGGTGTGTGTTGCGTGCACTGTTTTGTGTTCTGGCTGCACTATCCTTCAGGCCAGTTGTATGGGCAATGTATGGTCCTTGGCCAGAACGTGGTGCGTTTTATCTAGGTCTGCTCTGATCTGCTTGTTAAATGAGACTTGGAACGACTGCCACGAGAAGTGAAGCCCTGCACAACTGTCTGGTCAAGAGAGGTGGTGTGGTCAGGGGCTTCTGCTGGTCTTCTGGAGAAGGGGCCAGCTCCTCTGGGACCGAGGCAAGCTTGACCTAGAAGGCCAGTCTCGCCAGAGCACAGGAAGGTGGGGCTTGGTGTAAGCAGGTTAGGCAGACAGTGTGGGAATTGCCTTATTTCCAGCAGGTGGCTCTGTGTTTATGCTGGGGAGCAGAGGAGGGAAATGGCGTCACGCAGCTCCTCTGTCCCAGCTCCTTTGTCCCCTCTTCTGACCACTGCCTCTCAGGGATGCTCCGCAAGATGAGTATATAATCTGCCCACTGTGTGCACCAGGCATTGTACAGATAACTGTTTCCATGCCATATGCCTGCAAGTAGTTTGCTGCCTTCTCTCCAGGAGTAGGCCAGTGCCCTTAGGGGTGTGTCCCAGCCAAGACTGCTAACCTTTGAAAGCCCGTATTCTTGGGGTGCTTGGATAGCTTGGTTAAGTGTCTGACTCTTGATAGTGGCTCAGATCATAAACTCGTTGTCATGGGATTCTCTCTCTCCCTCTCTCCCTGTCCCTCCCTTGCATGTGCTCTCTGTTTCTCTCAAAATAAATAAACTTAAATTAAAAATTAAAAAAATAGTGGCATGGAATACCTTATTTAGGCAAGATTGTCTCCCTGAGGGGGATGGCAGTGGTCTATCAGTAAAATTTCTAGCACTGACTAGGCAATTATGTCGACTGGTTAAAGGTTACATTCCTGCAGGGATGAAACTAGGTTTGGTGATGTGGGGCCTATGATTTTTCTTAACATTCCAAACCCAAATTTTTACACATTCATTTTTTATTAGAAATATAGCCCTAAATAATATTTA
>NW_026463945.1:0-58193 GCF_027475565.1 Acinonyx jubatus
TCAGTCTGCACCGCTTCTGGACCTCAGACGACTGATGTTGTGAGACGTTGGCATTGGGTCCCCATGGGGAGAGAGCCTTAGCTAGGGTTAGCGTTCGGGCCAGGGACGTCGCCAGGGCCGAAGCGACTCCAGTCTCGTGATCTCCCTTGAGGGCTGAAGTGAGGGCCCATGCCCGAAGGCGGCTCAACTGCAAGGTTAGGGATCGAGGCAGGCTTAGGTTTCGGTGGAGGTTCCCGGTTCGGGGTAGGGTTAGGGTTAGGGTTAGCTCCCAGGAGGCTGCAGGCGCCGAACCCACAGCAGGGCAGTAGTCTCCGCGAAGGTCTGAGTTGAGGGCACAGGGGACGGTGCCGGTCAGGATCCATCTTTGGCTGCCAAGGCCATACACGTCGATCCCCCCTGGTCGAGGAGGCCTCTTGAATCCTCACGGACAGCTGCAGGCTGGCCTTGGAAACGACATGGGGAGATTCCAGCTTCCATGCCCAGTCCGCCGGCCCCGCATCTGGACTCCAGGCACGTGATGTGGTCAGACGTTGGCATTGGGTCCCATGGGGAGAGAGCCTTAGCTAGGGTTAGGGTTCGGGCCAGGGACGTCGCCATGGCCAAAGCGACTCCGGTCTCGAGATCTCCCTCGAGGGCTGAAGGGAGGGCCCGTGCCAGAAGGCGGCCCAATTGCAGGGTTAGGGATCGAGGCAGGCTTAGGTTTCGGTGGAGGGTCCCGGTTTGGGGTAGGGTTAGGGTTAGGGTTAGCACCCAGGAGGCTCCAGGCGCCGAACCCACAGCAGGGCAGTGGTCTCCGCGAAGGGCTGAGTTGAGGGCATAAGGGACGGTGCCGGTCAGGATCCGTCTTTGGCTGCCAAGGCCACACTCGTCGATCCGCCCTGGTCGAGGAGGCCTCCGGAATCCTCACGGGCAGCTGCAGCCGGGCCTGGGAAACGACATGGGGAGCTTCCAGCGTCCATGCCGTGTCCGTCTGCACCTCTTCTGGACCTCAGACGAGTGATGTTGTCAGACGTTGGAATTGAGTCCCCTTGGGGAGAGAGCGTTAGCTAGGGTTAGGGTTCGGTCCAGGGACGTCGCCAGGGCCGAAGCGACTCCAGTCTCGTGATCTCCCTTGAGGGCTGAAGTGAGGGCCCGTGCCCGAAGGCGGCTCAATTGCAGGGCTAATGGTCGAGGCAGGCTTAGGTTTCGGTGGAGGGTCCCGGATCGGGTTTGGGTTAGGGACAGGGTTAGCTCCCAGCAGGCTCCAGGCGCCGAAACCACAGCAGGGCAGTGGTCTCCGGGAAGGGCTGCATTGAGTGCCCAAGGAACGGTGCCGGTCGGGATCCGTATTTGGCTGCCAAGGCCGCACACGTGAATCGGCCCCTGGTCGAGGGGACCTCCGGAAACCTCTCGTGCTGCTGTAGCCGGGCCTGGGAAACGACATGGGGAGCTTCCAGCTTCCATGCCGGGTCAGTCTGCACCGCTTCTGGACCTCAGACGACTGATGTTGTGAGACGTTGGCATTGGGTCCCCATGGGGAGAGAGCCTTAGCTAGGGTTAGCGTTCGGGCCAGGGACGTCGCCAGGGCCGAAGCGACTCCAGTCTCGTGATCTCCCTTGAGGGCTGAAGTGAGGGCCCATGCCCGAAGGCGGCTCAACTGCAAGGTTAGGGATCGAGGCAGGCTTAGGTTTCGGTGGAGGTTCCCGGTTCGGGGTAGGGTTAGGGTTAGGGTTAGCTCCCAGGAGGCTGCAGGCGCCGAACCCACAGCAGGGCAGTAGTCTCCGCGAAGGTCTGAGTTGAGGGCACAGGGGACGGTGCCGGTCAGGATCCATCTTTGGCTGCCAAGGCCATACACGTCGATCCCCCCTGGTCGAGGAGGCCTCTTGAATCCTCACGGACAGCTGCAGGCTGGCCTTGGAAACGACATGGGGAGATTCCAGCTTCCATGCCCAGTCCGCCGGCCCCGCATCTGGACTCCAGGCACGTGATGTGGTCAGACGTTGGCATTGGGTCCCATGGGGAGAGAGCCTTAGCTAGGGTTAGGGTTCGGGCCAGGGACGTCGCCATGGCCAAAGCGACTCCGGTCTCGAGATCTCCCTCGAGGGCTGAAGGGAGGGCCCGTGCCAGAAGGCGGCCCAATTGCAGGGTTAGGGATCGAGGCAGGCTTAGGTTTCGGTGGAGGGTCCCGGTTTGGGGTAGGGTTAGGGTTAGGGTTAGCACCCAGGAGGCTCCAGGCGCCGAACCCACAGCAGGGCAGTGGTCTCCGCGAAGGGCTGAGTTGAGGGCATAAGGGACGGTGCCGGTCAGGATCCGTCTTTGGCTGCCAAGGCCACACTCGTCGATCCGCCCTGGTCGAGGAGGCCTCCGGAATCCTCACGGGCAGCTGCAGCCGGGCCTGGGAAACGACATGGGGAGCTTCCAGCGTCCATGCCGTGTCCGTCTGCACCTCTTCTGGACCTCAGACGAGTGATGTTGTCAGACGTTGGAATTGAGTCCCCTTGGGGAGAGAGCGTTAGCTAGGGTTAGGGTTCGGTCCAGGGACGTCGCCAGGGCCGAAGCGACTCCAGTCTCGTGATCTCCCTTGAGGGCTGAAGTGAGGGCCCGTGCCCGAAGGCGGCTCAATTGCAGGGCTAATGGTCGAGGCAGGCTTAGGTTTCGGTGGAGGGTCCCGGATCGGGTTTGGGTTAGGGACAGGGTTAGCTCCCAGCAGGCTCCAGGCGCCGAAACCACAGCAGGGCAGTGGTCTCCGGGAAGGGCTGCATTGAGTGCCCAAGGAACGGTGCCGGTCGGGATCCGTATTTGGCTGCCAAGGCCGCACACGTGAATCGGCCCCTGGTCGAGGGGACCTCCGGAAACCTCTCGTGCTGCTGTAGCCGGGCCTGGGAAACGACATGGGGAGCTTCCAGCTTCCATGCCGGGTCAGTCTGCACCGCTTCTGGACCTCAGACGACTGATGTTGTGAGACGTTGGCATTGGGTCCCCATGGGGAGAGAGCCTTAGCTAGGGTTAGCGTTCGGGCCAGGGACGTCGCCAGGGCCGAAGCGACTCCAGTCTCGTGATCTCCCTTGAGGGCTGAAGTGAGGGCCCATGCCCGAAGGCGGCTCAACTGCAAGGTTAGGGATCGAGGCAGGCTTAGGTTTCGGTGGAGGTTCCCGGTTCGGGGTAGGGTTAGGGTTAGGGTTAGCTCCCAGGAGGCTGCAGGCGCCGAACCCACAGCAGGGCAGTAGTCTCCGCGAAGGTCTGAGTTGAGGGCACAGGGGACGGTGCCGGTCAGGATCCATCTTTGGCTGCCAAGGCCATACACGTCGATCCCCCCTGGTCGAGGAGGCCTCTTGAATCCTCACGGACAGCTGCAGGCTGGCCTTGGAAACGACATGGGGAGATTCCAGCTTCCATGCCCAGTCCGCCGGCCCCGCATCTGGACTCCAGGCACGTGATGTGGTCAGACGTTGGCATTGGGTCCCATGGGGAGAGAGCCTTAGCTAGGGTTAGGGTTCGGGCCAGGGACGTCGCCATGGCCAAAGCGACTCCGGTCTCGAGATCTCCCTCGAGGGCTGAAGGGAGGGCCCGTGCCAGAAGGCGGCCCAATTGCAGGGTTAGGGATCGAGGCAGGCTTAGGTTTCGGTGGAGGGTCCCGGTTTGGGGTAGGGTTAGGGTTAGGGTTAGCACCCAGGAGGCTCCAGGCGCCGAACCCACAGCAGGGCAGTGGTCTCCGCGAAGGGCTGAGTTGAGGGCATAAGGGACGGTGCCGGTCAGGATCCGTCTTTGGCTGCCAAGGCCACACTCGTCGATCCGCCCTGGTCGAGGAGGCCTCCGGAATCCTCACGGGCAGCTGCAGCCGGGCCTGGGAAACGACATGGGGAGCTTCCAGCGTCCATGCCGTGTCCGTCTGCACCTCTTCTGGACCTCAGACGAGTGATGTTGTCAGACGTTGGAATTGAGTCCCCTTGGGGAGAGAGCGTTAGCTAGGGTTAGGGTTCGGTCCAGGGACGTCGCCAGGGCCGAAGCGACTCCAGTCTCGTGATCTCCCTTGAGGGCTGAAGTGAGGGCCCGTGCCCGAAGGCGGCTCAATTGCAGGGCTAATGGTCGAGGCAGGCTTAGGTTTCGGTGGAGGGTCCCGGATCGGGTTTGGGTTAGGGACAGGGTTAGCTCCCAGCAGGCTCCAGGCGCCGAAACCACAGCAGGGCAGTGGTCTCCGGGAAGGGCTGCATTGAGTGCCCAAGGAACGGTGCCGGTCGGGATCCGTATTTGGCTGCCAAGGCCGCACACGTGAATCGGCCCCTGGTCGAGGGGACCTCCGGAAACCTCTCGTGCTGCTGTAGCCGGGCCTGGGAAACGACATGGGGAGCTTCCAGCTTCCATGCCGGGTCAGTCTGCACCGCTTCTGGACCTCAGACGACTGATGTTGTGAGACGTTGGCATTGGGTCCCCATGGGGAGAGAGCCTTAGCTAGGGTTAGCGTTCGGGCCAGGGACGTCGCCAGGGCCGAAGCGACTCCAGTCTCGTGATCTCCCTTGAGGGCTGAAGTGAGGGCCCATGCCCGAAGGCGGCTCAACTGCAAGGTTAGGGATCGAGGCAGGCTTAGGTTTCGGTGGAGGTTCCCGGTTCGGGGTAGGGTTAGGGTTAGGGTTAGCTCCCAGGAGGCTGCAGGCGCCGAACCCACAGCAGGGCAGTAGTCTCCGCGAAGGTCTGAGTTGAGGGCACAGGGGACGGTGCCGGTCAGGATCCATCTTTGGCTGCCAAGGCCATACACGTCGATCCCCCCTGGTCGAGGAGGCCTCTTGAATCCTCACGGACAGCTGCAGGCTGGCCTTGGAAACGACATGGGGAGATTCCAGCTTCCATGCCCAGTCCGCCGGCCCCGCATCTGGACTCCAGGCACGTGATGTGGTCAGACGTTGGCATTGGGTCCCATGGGGAGAGAGCCTTAGCTAGGGTTAGGGTTCGGGCCAGGGACGTCGCCATGGCCAAAGCGACTCCGGTCTCGAGATCTCCCTCGAGGGCTGAAGGGAGGGCCCGTGCCAGAAGGCGGCCCAATTGCAGGGTTAGGGATCGAGGCAGGCTTAGGTTTCGGTGGAGGGTCCCGGTTTGGGGTAGGGTTAGGGTTAGGGTTAGCACCCAGGAGGCTCCAGGCGCCGAACCCACAGCAGGGCAGTGGTCTCCGCGAAGGGCTGAGTTGAGGGCATAAGGGACGGTGCCGGTCAGGATCCGTCTTTGGCTGCCAAGGCCACACTCGTCGATCCGCCCTGGTCGAGGAGGCCTCCGGAATCCTCACGGGCAGCTGCAGCCGGGCCTGGGAAACGACATGGGGAGCTTCCAGCGTCCATGCCGTGTCCGTCTGCACCTCTTCTGGACCTCAGACGAGTGATGTTGTCAGACGTTGGAATTGAGTCCCCTTGGGGAGAGAGCGTTAGCTAGGGTTAGGGTTCGGTCCAGGGACGTCGCCAGGGCCGAAGCGACTCCAGTCTCGTGATCTCCCTTGAGGGCTGAAGTGAGGGCCCGTGCCCGAAGGCGGCTCAATTGCAGGGCTAATGGTCGAGGCAGGCTTAGGTTTCGGTGGAGGGTCCCGGATCGGGTTTGGGTTAGGGACAGGGTTAGCTCCCAGCAGGCTCCAGGCGCCGAAACCACAGCAGGGCAGTGGTCTCCGGGAAGGGCTGCATTGAGTGCCCAAGGAACGGTGCCGGTCGGGATCCGTATTTGGCTGCCAAGGCCGCACACGTGAATCGGCCCCTGGTCGAGGGGACCTCCGGAAACCTCTCGTGCTGCTGTAGCCGGGCCTGGGAAACGACATGGGGAGCTTCCAGCTTCCATGCCGGGTCAGTCTGCACCGCTTCTGGACCTCAGACGACTGATGTTGTGAGACGTTGGCATTGGGTCCCCATGGGGAGAGAGCCTTAGCTAGGGTTAGCGTTCGGGCCAGGGACGTCGCCAGGGCCGAAGCGACTCCAGTCTCGTGATCTCCCTTGAGGGCTGAAGTGAGGGCCCATGCCCGAAGGCGGCTCAACTGCAAGGTTAGGGATCGAGGCAGGCTTAGGTTTCGGTGGAGGTTCCCGGTTCGGGGTAGGGTTAGGGTTAGGGTTAGCTCCCAGGAGGCTGCAGGCGCCGAACCCACAGCAGGGCAGTAGTCTCCGCGAAGGTCTGAGTTGAGGGCACAGGGGACGGTGCCGGTCAGGATCCATCTTTGGCTGCCAAGGCCATACACGTCGATCCCCCCTGGTCGAGGAGGCCTCTTGAATCCTCACGGACAGCTGCAGGCTGGCCTTGGAAACGACATGGGGAGATTCCAGCTTCCATGCCCAGTCCGCCGGCCCCGCATCTGGACTCCAGGCACGTGATGTGGTCAGACGTTGGCATTGGGTCCCATGGGGAGAGAGCCTTAGCTAGGGTTAGGGTTCGGGCCAGGGACGTCGCCATGGCCAAAGCGACTCCGGTCTCGAGATCTCCCTCGAGGGCTGAAGGGAGGGCCCGTGCCAGAAGGCGGCCCAATTGCAGGGTTAGGGATCGAGGCAGGCTTAGGTTTCGGTGGAGGGTCCCGGTTTGGGGTAGGGTTAGGGTTAGGGTTAGCACCCAGGAGGCTCCAGGCGCCGAACCCACAGCAGGGCAGTGGTCTCCGCGAAGGGCTGAGTTGAGGGCATAAGGGACGGTGCCGGTCAGGATCCGTCTTTGGCTGCCAAGGCCACACTCGTCGATCCGCCCTGGTCGAGGAGGCCTCCGGAATCCTCACGGGCAGCTGCAGCCGGGCCTGGGAAACGACATGGGGAGCTTCCAGCGTCCATGCCGTGTCCGTCTGCACCTCTTCTGGACCTCAGACGAGTGATGTTGTCAGACGTTGGAATTGAGTCCCCTTGGGGAGAGAGCGTTAGCTAGGGTTAGGGTTCGGTCCAGGGACGTCGCCAGGGCCGAAGCGACTCCAGTCTCGTGATCTCCCTTGAGGGCTGAAGTGAGGGCCCGTGCCCGAAGGCGGCTCAATTGCAGGGCTAATGGTCGAGGCAGGCTTAGGTTTCGGTGGAGGGTCCCGGATCGGGTTTGGGTTAGGGACAGGGTTAGCTCCCAGCAGGCTCCAGGCGCCGAAACCACAGCAGGGCAGTGGTCTCCGGGAAGGGCTGCATTGAGTGCCCAAGGAACGGTGCCGGTCGGGATCCGTATTTGGCTGCCAAGGCCGCACACGTGAATCGGCCCCTGGTCGAGGGGACCTCCGGAAACCTCTCGTGCTGCTGTAGCCGGGCCTGGGAAACGACATGGGGAGCTTCCAGCTTCCATGCCGGGTCAGTCTGCACCGCTTCTGGACCTCAGACGACTGATGTTGTGAGACGTTGGCATTGGGTCCCCATGGGGAGAGAGCCTTAGCTAGGGTTAGCGTTCGGGCCAGGGACGTCGCCAGGGCCGAAGCGACTCCAGTCTCGTGATCTCCCTTGAGGGCTGAAGTGAGGGCCCATGCCCGAAGGCGGCTCAACTGCAAGGTTAGGGATCGAGGCAGGCTTAGGTTTCGGTGGAGGTTCCCGGTTCGGGGTAGGGTTAGGGTTAGGGTTAGCTCCCAGGAGGCTGCAGGCGCCGAACCCACAGCAGGGCAGTAGTCTCCGCGAAGGTCTGAGTTGAGGGCACAGGGGACGGTGCCGGTCAGGATCCATCTTTGGCTGCCAAGGCCATACACGTCGATCCCCCCTGGTCGAGGAGGCCTCTTGAATCCTCACGGACAGCTGCAGGCTGGCCTTGGAAACGACATGGGGAGATTCCAGCTTCCATGCCCAGTCCGCCGGCCCCGCATCTGGACTCCAGGCACGTGATGTGGTCAGACGTTGGCATTGGGTCCCATGGGGAGAGAGCCTTAGCTAGGGTTAGGGTTCGGGCCAGGGACGTCGCCATGGCCAAAGCGACTCCGGTCTCGAGATCTCCCTCGAGGGCTGAAGGGAGGGCCCGTGCCAGAAGGCGGCCCAATTGCAGGGTTAGGGATCGAGGCAGGCTTAGGTTTCGGTGGAGGGTCCCGGTTTGGGGTAGGGTTAGGGTTAGGGTTAGCACCCAGGAGGCTCCAGGCGCCGAACCCACAGCAGGGCAGTGGTCTCCGCGAAGGGCTGAGTTGAGGGCATAAGGGACGGTGCCGGTCAGGATCCGTCTTTGGCTGCCAAGGCCACACTCGTCGATCCGCCCTGGTCGAGGAGGCCTCCGGAATCCTCACGGGCAGCTGCAGCCGGGCCTGGGAAACGACATGGGGAGCTTCCAGCGTCCATGCCGTGTCCGTCTGCACCTCTTCTGGACCTCAGACGAGTGATGTTGTCAGACGTTGGAATTGAGTCCCCTTGGGGAGAGAGCGTTAGCTAGGGTTAGGGTTCGGTCCAGGGACGTCGCCAGGGCCGAAGCGACTCCAGTCTCGTGATCTCCCTTGAGGGCTGAAGTGAGGGCCCGTGCCCGAAGGCGGCTCAATTGCAGGGCTAATGGTCGAGGCAGGCTTAGGTTTCGGTGGAGGGTCCCGGATCGGGTTTGGGTTAGGGACAGGGTTAGCTCCCAGCAGGCTCCAGGCGCCGAAACCACAGCAGGGCAGTGGTCTCCGGGAAGGGCTGCATTGAGTGCCCAAGGAACGGTGCCGGTCGGGATCCGTATTTGGCTGCCAAGGCCGCACACGTGAATCGGCCCCTGGTCGAGGGGACCTCCGGAAACCTCTCGTGCTGCTGTAGCCGGGCCTGGGAAACGACATGGGGAGCTTCCAGCTTCCATGCCGGGTCAGTCTGCACCGCTTCTGGACCTCAGACGACTGATGTTGTGAGACGTTGGCATTGGGTCCCCATGGGGAGAGAGCCTTAGCTAGGGTTAGCGTTCGGGCCAGGGACGTCGCCAGGGCCGAAGCGACTCCAGTCTCGTGATCTCCCTTGAGGGCTGAAGTGAGGGCCCATGCCCGAAGGCGGCTCAACTGCAAGGTTAGGGATCGAGGCAGGCTTAGGTTTCGGTGGAGGTTCCCGGTTCGGGGTAGGGTTAGGGTTAGGGTTAGCTCCCAGGAGGCTGCAGGCGCCGAACCCACAGCAGGGCAGTAGTCTCCGCGAAGGTCTGAGTTGAGGGCACAGGGGACGGTGCCGGTCAGGATCCATCTTTGGCTGCCAAGGCCATACACGTCGATCCCCCCTGGTCGAGGAGGCCTCTTGAATCCTCACGGACAGCTGCAGGCTGGCCTTGGAAACGACATGGGGAGATTCCAGCTTCCATGCCCAGTCCGCCGGCCCCGCATCTGGACTCCAGGCACGTGATGTGGTCAGACGTTGGCATTGGGTCCCATGGGGAGAGAGCCTTAGCTAGGGTTAGGGTTCGGGCCAGGGACGTCGCCATGGCCAAAGCGACTCCGGTCTCGAGATCTCCCTCGAGGGCTGAAGGGAGGGCCCGTGCCAGAAGGCGGCCCAATTGCAGGGTTAGGGATCGAGGCAGGCTTAGGTTTCGGTGGAGGGTCCCGGTTTGGGGTAGGGTTAGGGTTAGGGTTAGCACCCAGGAGGCTCCAGGCGCCGAACCCACAGCAGGGCAGTGGTCTCCGCGAAGGGCTGAGTTGAGGGCATAAGGGACGGTGCCGGTCAGGATCCGTCTTTGGCTGCCAAGGCCACACTCGTCGATCCGCCCTGGTCGAGGAGGCCTCCGGAATCCTCACGGGCAGCTGCAGCCGGGCCTGGGAAACGACATGGGGAGCTTCCAGCGTCCATGCCGTGTCCGTCTGCACCTCTTCTGGACCTCAGACGAGTGATGTTGTCAGACGTTGGAATTGAGTCCCCTTGGGGAGAGAGCGTTAGCTAGGGTTAGGGTTCGGTCCAGGGACGTCGCCAGGGCCGAAGCGACTCCAGTCTCGTGATCTCCCTTGAGGGCTGAAGTGAGGGCCCGTGCCCGAAGGCGGCTCAATTGCAGGGCTAATGGTCGAGGCAGGCTTAGGTTTCGGTGGAGGGTCCCGGATCGGGTTTGGGTTAGGGACAGGGTTAGCTCCCAGCAGGCTCCAGGCGCCGAAACCACAGCAGGGCAGTGGTCTCCGGGAAGGGCTGCATTGAGTGCCCAAGGAACGGTGCCGGTCGGGATCCGTATTTGGCTGCCAAGGCCGCACACGTGAATCGGCCCCTGGTCGAGGGGACCTCCGGAAACCTCTCGTGCTGCTGTAGCCGGGCCTGGGAAACGACATGGGGAGCTTCCAGCTTCCATGCCGGGTCAGTCTGCACCGCTTCTGGACCTCAGACGACTGATGTTGTGAGACGTTGGCATTGGGTCCCCATGGGGAGAGAGCCTTAGCTAGGGTTAGCGTTCGGGCCAGGGACGTCGCCAGGGCCGAAGCGACTCCAGTCTCGTGATCTCCCTTGAGGGCTGAAGTGAGGGCCCATGCCCGAAGGCGGCTCAACTGCAAGGTTAGGGATCGAGGCAGGCTTAGGTTTCGGTGGAGGTTCCCGGTTCGGGGTAGGGTTAGGGTTAGGGTTAGCTCCCAGGAGGCTGCAGGCGCCGAACCCACAGCAGGGCAGTAGTCTCCGCGAAGGTCTGAGTTGAGGGCACAGGGACGGTGCCGGTCAGGATCCATCTTTGGCTGCCAAGGCCATACACGTCGATCCCCCCTGGTCGAGGAGGCCTCTTGAATCCTCACGGACAGCTGCAGGCTGGCCTTGGAAACGACATGGGGAGATTCCAGCTTCCATGCCCAGTCCGCCGGCCCCGCATCTGGACTCCAGGCACGTGATGTGGTCAGACGTTGGCATTGGGTCCCCATGGGGAGAGAGCCTTAGCTAGGGTTAGGGTTCGGGCCAGGGACGTCGCCATGGCCAAAGCGACTCCGGTCTCGAGATCTCCCTCGAGGGCTGAAGGGAGGGCCCGTGCCAGAAGGCGGCCCAATTGCAGGGTTAGGGATCGAGGCAGGCTTAGGTTTCGGTGGAGGGTCCCGGTTCGGGGTAGGGTTAGGGTTAGGGTTAGCTCCCAGGAGGCTCCAGGCGCCGAACCCACAGCAGGGCAGTTGTCTCCGCGAAGGGCTGAGTTGAGGGCACAAGGGACGGTGCCGGTCAGGATCCGTCTTTGGCTGCCAAGGCCACACTCGTCGATCCGCCCTGGTCGAGGAGGCCTCCGGAATCCTCACGGGCAGCTGCAGCCGGGCCTGGGAAACGACATGGGGAGCTTCCAGCGTCCATGCCGTGTCCGTCTGCACCGCTTCTGGACCTCAGACGAGTGATGTTGTCAGACGTTGGCATTGGGTCCCCATGGGGAGAGAGCCTTAGCTAGGGTTAGGGTTCGGTCCAGGGACGTCGCCAGGGCCGAAGCGACTCCAGTCTCGTGATCTCCCTTGAGGGCTGAAGTGAGGGCCCGTGCCCGAAGGCGGCTCAATTGCAGGGTTATGGATCGAGGCAGGCTTAGGTTTCGGTGGAGGGTCCCGGTTCGGGGTAGGGTTAGGGTTAGGGTTAGCTCCCAGGAGGCTCCAGGCGCCGAACCCACAGCAGGGCAGTGGTCTCCGCGAAGGGCTGAGTTGAGGGCACAAGGGACGGTGCCGGTCAGGATCCGTCTTTGGCTGCCAAGGCCACACACGTCGATCCGCCCTGGTCGAGGAGGCCTCCGGAATCCTCACGTGCAGCTGCAGCCGGGCCTGGGAAACGACATGGGGAGCTTCCAGCTTCCATGCCGTGTCCGTCTGCACCGCTTCTGGACCTCAGACGAGTGATGTTGTCAGACGTTGGCATTGAGTCCCCATGGGGAGAGAGCCTTAGCTAGGGTTAGGGTTCGGGCCAGGGACGTCGCCAGGGCCGAAGCGACTCCAGTCTCGTGATCTCCCTTGAGGGCTGAAGTGAGGGCCCGTGCCCGAAGGCGGCCCAATTGCAGGGTTAGGGATCGAGGCAGGCTTAGGTTTCGGTGGAGGGTCCCGGTTCGGGGTAGGGTTAGGGTTAGGGTTAGCTCCCAGGAGGCTCCAGGCGCCGAAACCACAGCAGGGCAGTGGTCTCCGCGAAGGGCTGAATTGAGGGCACAAGGGACGGTGCCGGTCAGGATCCGTCTTTGGCTGCCAAGGCCGCACACGTCGAATCGCCCCTGGTCGAGGAGGCCTCCGGAAACCTCTCGTGCAGCTGCAGCCGGGCCTGGGAAACGACATGGGGAGCTTCCAGCTTCCATGCCGGGTCAGTCTGCACCGCTTCTGGACCTCAGACGACGTGATGTTGTCAGACGTTGGCATTGGGTCCCCATGGGGAGAGAGCCTTAGCTAGGGTTAGCGTTCGGGCCAGGGACGTCGCCAGGGCCGAAGCGACTCCAGTCTCGTGATCTCCCTTGAGGGCTGAAGTGAGGGCCCATGCCCGAAGGCGGCTCAACTGCAAGGTTAGGGATCGAGGCAGGCTTAGGTTTCGGTGGAGGTTCCCGGTTCGGGGTAGGGTTAGGGTTAGGGTTAGCTCCCAGGAGGCTCCAGGCGCCGAACCCACAGCAGGGCAGTAGTCTCCGCGAAGGTCTGAGTTGAGGGCACAGGGGACGGTGCCGGTCAGGATCCGTCTTTGGCTGCCAAGGCCATACACGTCGATCCCCCCTGGTCGAGGAGGCCTCTTGAATCCTCACGGACAGCTGCAGGCTGGCCTTGGAAACGACATGGGGAGATTCCAGCTTCCATGCCCAGTCCGCCGGCCCCGCATCTGGACTCCAGGCACGTGATGTGGTCAGACGTTGGCATTGGGTCCCATGGGGAGAGAGCCTTAGCTAGGGTTAGGGTTCGGGCCAGGGACGTCGCCATGGCCAAAGCGACTCCGGTCTCGAGATCTCCCTCGAGGGCTGAAGGGAGGGCCCGTGCCAGAAGGCGGCCCAATTGCAGGGTTAGGGATCGAGGCAGGCTTAGGTTTCGGTGGAGGGTCCCGGTTTGGGGTAGGGTTAGGGTTAGGGTTAGCACCCAGGAGGCTCCAGGCGCCGAACCCACAGCAGGGCAGTGGTCTCCGCGAAGGGCTGAGTTGAGGGCATAAGGGACGGTGCCGGTCAGGATCCGTCTTTGGCTGCCAAGGCCACACTCGTCGATCCGCCCTGGTCGAGGAGGCCTCCGGAATCCTCACGGGCAGCTGCAGCCGGGCCTGGGAAACGACATGGGGAGCTTCCAGCGTCCATGCCGTGTCCGTCTGCACCTCTTCTGGACCTCAGACGAGTGATGTTGTCAGACGTTGGAATTGAGTCCCCTTGGGGAGAGAGCGTTAGCTAGGGTTAGGGTTCGGTCCAGGGACGTCGCCAGGGCCGAAGCGACTCCAGTCTCGTGATCTCCCTTGAGGGCTGAAGTGAGGGCCCGTGCCCGAAGGCGGCTCAATTGCAGGGCTAATGGTCGAGGCAGGCTTAGGTTTCGGTGGAGGGTCCCGGATCGGGTTTGGGTTAGGGACAGGGTTAGCTCCCAGCAGGCTCCAGGCGCCGAAACCACAGCAGGGCAGTGGTCTCCGGGAAGGGCTGCATTGAGTGCCCAAGGAACGGTGCCGGTCGGGATCCGTATTTGGCTGCCAAGGCCGCACACGTGAATCGGCCCCTGGTCGAGGGGACCTCCGGAAACCTCTCGTGCTGCTGTAGCCGGGCCTGGGAAACGACATGGGGAGCTTCCAGCTTCCATGCCGGGTCAGTCTGCACCGCTTCTGGACCTCAGACGACTGATGTTGTGAGACGTTGGCATTGGGTCCCCATGGGGAGAGAGCCTTAGCTAGGGTTAGCGTTCGGGCCAGGGACGTCGCCAGGGCCGAAGCGACTCCAGTCTCGTGATCTCCCTTGAGGGCTGAAGTGAGGGCCCATGCCCGAAGGCGGCTCAACTGCAAGGTTAGGGATCGAGGCAGGCTTAGGTTTCGGTGGAGGTTCCCGGTTCGGGGTAGGGTTAGGGTTAGGGTTAGCTCCCAGGAGGCTGCAGGCGCCGAACCCACAGCAGGGCAGTAGTCTCCGCGAAGGTCTGAGTTGAGGGCACAGGGGACGGTGCCGGTCAGGATCCATCTTTGGCTGCCAAGGCCATACACGTCGATCCCCCCTGGTCGAGGAGGCCTCTTGAATCCTCACGGACAGCTGCAGGCTGGCCTTGGAAACGACATGGGGAGATTCCAGCTTCCATGCCCAGTCCGCCGGCCCCGCATCTGGACTCCAGGCACGTGATGTGGTCAGACGTTGGCATTGGGTCCCATGGGGAGAGAGCCTTAGCTAGGGTTAGGGTTCGGGCCAGGGACGTCGCCATGGCCAAAGCGACTCCGGTCTCGAGATCTCCCTCGAGGGCTGAAGGGAGGGCCCGTGCCAGAAGGCGGCCCAATTGCAGGGTTAGGGATCGAGGCAGGCTTAGGTTTCGGTGGAGGGTCCCGGTTTGGGGTAGGGTTAGGGTTAGGGTTAGCACCCAGGAGGCTCCAGGCGCCGAACCCACAGCAGGGCAGTGGTCTCCGCGAAGGGCTGAGTTGAGGGCATAAGGGACGGTGCCGGTCAGGATCCGTCTTTGGCTGCCAAGGCCACACTCGTCGATCCGCCCTGGTCGAGGAGGCCTCCGGAATCCTCACGGGCAGCTGCAGCCGGGCCTGGGAAACGACATGGGGAGCTTCCAGCGTCCATGCCGTGTCCGTCTGCACCTCTTCTGGACCTCAGACGAGTGATGTTGTCAGACGTTGGAATTGAGTCCCCTTGGGGAGAGAGCGTTAGCTAGGGTTAGGGTTCGGTCCAGGGACGTCGCCAGGGCCGAAGCGACTCCAGTCTCGTGATCTCCCTTGAGGGCTGAAGTGAGGGCCCGTGCCCGAAGGCGGCTCAATTGCAGGGCTAATGGTCGAGGCAGGCTTAGGTTTCGGTGGAGGGTCCCGGATCGGGTTTGGGTTAGGGACAGGGTTAGCTCCCAGCAGGCTCCAGGCGCCGAAACCACAGCAGGGCAGTGGTCTCCGGGAAGGGCTGCATTGAGTGCCCAAGGAACGGTGCCGGTCGGGATCCGTATTTGGCTGCCAAGGCCGCACACGTGAATCGGCCCCTGGTCGAGGGGACCTCCGGAAACCTCTCGTGCTGCTGTAGCCGGGCCTGGGAAACGACATGGGGAGCTTCCAGCTTCCATGCCGGGTCAGTCTGCACCGCTTCTGGACCTCAGACGACTGATGTTGTGAGACGTTGGCATTGGGTCCCCATGGGGAGAGAGCCTTAGCTAGGGTTAGCGTTCGGGCCAGGGACGTCGCCAGGGCCGAAGCGACTCCAGTCTCGTGATCTCCCTTGAGGGCTGAAGTGAGGGCCCATGCCCGAAGGCGGCTCAACTGCAAGGTTAGGGATCGAGGCAGGCTTAGGTTTCGGTGGAGGTTCCCGGTTCGGGGTAGGGTTAGGGTTAGGGTTAGCTCCCAGGAGGCTGCAGGCGCCGAACCCACAGCAGGGCAGTAGTCTCCGCGAAGGTCTGAGTTGAGGGCACAGGGGACGGTGCCGGTCAGGATCCATCTTTGGCTGCCAAGGCCATACACGTCGATCCCCCCTGGTCGAGGAGGCCTCTTGAATCCTCACGGACAGCTGCAGGCTGGCCTTGGAAACGACATGGGGAGATTCCAGCTTCCATGCCCAGTCCGCCGGCCCCGCATCTGGACTCCAGGCACGTGATGTGGTCAGACGTTGGCATTGGGTCCCATGGGGAGAGAGCCTTAGCTAGGGTTAGGGTTCGGGCCAGGGACGTCGCCATGGCCAAAGCGACTCCGGTCTCGAGATCTCCCTCGAGGGCTGAAGGGAGGGCCCGTGCCAGAAGGCGGCCCAATTGCAGGGTTAGGGATCGAGGCAGGCTTAGGTTTCGGTGGAGGGTCCCGGTTTGGGGTAGGGTTAGGGTTAGGGTTAGCACCCAGGAGGCTCCAGGCGCCGAACCCACAGCAGGGCAGTGGTCTCCGCGAAGGGCTGAGTTGAGGGCATAAGGGACGGTGCCGGTCAGGATCCGTCTTTGGCTGCCAAGGCCACACTCGTCGATCCGCCCTGGTCGAGGAGGCCTCCGGAATCCTCACGGGCAGCTGCAGCCGGGCCTGGGAAACGACATGGGGAGCTTCCAGCGTCCATGCCGTGTCCGTCTGCACCTCTTCTGGACCTCAGACGAGTGATGTTGTCAGACGTTGGAATTGAGTCCCCTTGGGGAGAGAGCGTTAGCTAGGGTTAGGGTTCGGTCCAGGGACGTCGCCAGGGCCGAAGCGACTCCAGTCTCGTGATCTCCCTTGAGGGCTGAAGTGAGGGCCCGTGCCCGAAGGCGGCTCAATTGCAGGGCTAATGGTCGAGGCAGGCTTAGGTTTCGGTGGAGGGTCCCGGATCGGGTTTGGGTTAGGGACAGGGTTAGCTCCCAGCAGGCTCCAGGCGCCGAAACCACAGCAGGGCAGTGGTCTCCGGGAAGGGCTGCATTGAGTGCCCAAGGAACGGTGCCGGTCGGGATCCGTATTTGGCTGCCAAGGCCGCACACGTGAATCGGCCCCTGGTCGAGGGGACCTCCGGAAACCTCTCGTGCTGCTGTAGCCGGGCCTGGGAAACGACATGGGGAGCTTCCAGCTTCCATGCCGGGTCAGTCTGCACCGCTTCTGGACCTCAGACGACTGATGTTGTGAGACGTTGGCATTGGGTCCCCATGGGGAGAGAGCCTTAGCTAGGGTTAGCGTTCGGGCCAGGGACGTCGCCAGGGCCGAAGCGACTCCAGTCTCGTGATCTCCCTTGAGGGCTGAAGTGAGGGCCCATGCCCGAAGGCGGCTCAACTGCAAGGTTAGGGATCGAGGCAGGCTTAGGTTTCGGTGGAGGTTCCCGGTTCGGGGTAGGGTTAGGGTTAGGGTTAGCTCCCAGGAGGCTGCAGGCGCCGAACCCACAGCAGGGCAGTAGTCTCCGCGAAGGTCTGAGTTGAGGGCACAGGGGACGGTGCCGGTCAGGATCCATCTTTGGCTGCCAAGGCCATACACGTCGATCCCCCCTGGTCGAGGAGGCCTCTTGAATCCTCACGGACAGCTGCAGGCTGGCCTTGGAAACGACATGGGGAGATTCCAGCTTCCATGCCCAGTCCGCCGGCCCCGCATCTGGACTCCAGGCACGTGATGTGGTCAGACGTTGGCATTGGGTCCCATGGGGAGAGAGCCTTAGCTAGGGTTAGGGTTCGGGCCAGGGACGTCGCCATGGCCAAAGCGACTCCGGTCTCGAGATCTCCCTCGAGGGCTGAAGGGAGGGCCCGTGCCAGAAGGCGGCCCAATTGCAGGGTTAGGGATCGAGGCAGGCTTAGGTTTCGGTGGAGGGTCCCGGTTTGGGGTAGGGTTAGGGTTAGGGTTAGCACCCAGGAGGCTCCAGGCGCCGAACCCACAGCAGGGCAGTGGTCTCCGCGAAGGGCTGAGTTGAGGGCATAAGGGACGGTGCCGGTCAGGATCCGTCTTTGGCTGCCAAGGCCACACTCGTCGATCCGCCCTGGTCGAGGAGGCCTCCGGAATCCTCACGGGCAGCTGCAGCCGGGCCTGGGAAACGACATGGGGAGCTTCCAGCGTCCATGCCGTGTCCGTCTGCACCTCTTCTGGACCTCAGACGAGTGATGTTGTCAGACGTTGGAATTGAGTCCCCTTGGGGAGAGAGCGTTAGCTAGGGTTAGGGTTCGGTCCAGGGACGTCGCCAGGGCCGAAGCGACTCCAGTCTCGTGATCTCCCTTGAGGGCTGAAGTGAGGGCCCGTGCCCGAAGGCGGCTCAATTGCAGGGCTAATGGTCGAGGCAGGCTTAGGTTTCGGTGGAGGGTCCCGGATCGGGTTTGGGTTAGGGACAGGGTTAGCTCCCAGCAGGCTCCAGGCGCCGAAACCACAGCAGGGCAGTGGTCTCCGGGAAGGGCTGCATTGAGTGCCCAAGGAACGGTGCCGGTCGGGATCCGTATTTGGCTGCCAAGGCCGCACACGTGAATCGGCCCCTGGTCGAGGGGACCTCCGGAAACCTCTCGTGCTGCTGTAGCCGGGCCTGGGAAACGACATGGGGAGCTTCCAGCTTCCATGCCGGGTCAGTCTGCACCGCTTCTGGACCTCAGACGACTGATGTTGTGAGACGTTGGCATTGGGTCCCCATGGGGAGAGAGCCTTAGCTAGGGTTAGCGTTCGGGCCAGGGACGTCGCCAGGGCCGAAGCGACTCCAGTCTCGTGATCTCCCTTGAGGGCTGAAGTGAGGGCCCATGCCCGAAGGCGGCTCAACTGCAAGGTTAGGGATCGAGGCAGGCTTAGGTTTCGGTGGAGGTTCCCGGTTCGGGGTAGGGTTAGGGTTAGGGTTAGCTCCCAGGAGGCTGCAGGCGCCGAACCCACAGCAGGGCAGTAGTCTCCGCGAAGGTCTGAGTTGAGGGCACAGGGGACGGTGCCGGTCAGGATCCATCTTTGGCTGCCAAGGCCATACACGTCGATCCCCCCTGGTCGAGGAGGCCTCTTGAATCCTCACGGACAGCTGCAGGCTGGCCTTGGAAACGACATGGGGAGATTCCAGCTTCCATGCCCAGTCCGCCGGCCCCGCATCTGGACTCCAGGCACGTGATGTGGTCAGACGTTGGCATTGGGTCCCATGGGGAGAGAGCCTTAGCTAGGGTTAGGGTTCGGGCCAGGGACGTCGCCATGGCCAAAGCGACTCCGGTCTCGAGATCTCCCTCGAGGGCTGAAGGGAGGGCCCGTGCCAGAAGGCGGCCCAATTGCAGGGTTAGGGATCGAGGCAGGCTTAGGTTTCGGTGGAGGGTCCCGGTTTGGGGTAGGGTTAGGGTTAGGGTTAGCACCCAGGAGGCTCCAGGCGCCGAACCCACAGCAGGGCAGTGGTCTCCGCGAAGGGCTGAGTTGAGGGCATAAGGGACGGTGCCGGTCAGGATCCGTCTTTGGCTGCCAAGGCCACACTCGTCGATCCGCCCTGGTCGAGGAGGCCTCCGGAATCCTCACGGGCAGCTGCAGCCGGGCCTGGGAAACGACATGGGGAGCTTCCAGCGTCCATGCCGTGTCCGTCTGCACCTCTTCTGGACCTCAGACGAGTGATGTTGTCAGACGTTGGAATTGAGTCCCCTTGGGGAGAGAGCGTTAGCTAGGGTTAGGGTTCGGTCCAGGGACGTCGCCAGGGCCGAAGCGACTCCAGTCTCGTGATCTCCCTTGAGGGCTGAAGTGAGGGCCCGTGCCCGAAGGCGGCTCAATTGCAGGGCTAATGGTCGAGGCAGGCTTAGGTTTCGGTGGAGGGTCCCGGATCGGGTTTGGGTTAGGGACAGGGTTAGCTCCCAGCAGGCTCCAGGCGCCGAAACCACAGCAGGGCAGTGGTCTCCGGGAAGGGCTGCATTGAGTGCCCAAGGAACGGTGCCGGTCGGGATCCGTATTTGGCTGCCAAGGCCGCACACGTGAATCGGCCCCTGGTCGAGGGGACCTCCGGAAACCTCTCGTGCTGCTGTAGCCGGGCCTGGGAAACGACATGGGGAGCTTCCAGCTTCCATGCCGGGTCAGTCTGCACCGCTTCTGGACCTCAGACGACTGATGTTGTGAGACGTTGGCATTGGGTCCCCATGGGGAGAGAGCCTTAGCTAGGGTTAGCGTTCGGGCCAGGGACGTCGCCAGGGCCGAAGCGACTCCAGTCTCGTGATCTCCCTTGAGGGCTGAAGTGAGGGCCCATGCCCGAAGGCGGCTCAACTGCAAGGTTAGGGATCGAGGCAGGCTTAGGTTTCGGTGGAGGTTCCCGGTTCGGGGTAGGGTTAGGGTTAGGGTTAGCTCCCAGGAGGCTCCAGGCGCCGAACCCACAGCAGGGCAGTAGTCTCCGCGAAGGTCTGAGTTGAGGGCACAGGGGACGGTGCCGGTCAGGATCCATCTTTGGCTGCCAAGGCCATACACGTCGATCCCCCCTGGTCGAGGAGGCCTCTTGAATCCTCACGGACAGCTGCAGGCTGGCCTTGGAAACGACATGGGGAGATTCCAGCTTCCATGCCCAGTCCGCCGGCCCCGCATCTGGACTCCAGGCACGTGATGTGGTCAGACGTTGGCATTGGGTCCCATGGGGAGAGAGCCTTAGCTAGGGTTAGGGTTCGGGCCAGGGACGTCGCCATGGCCAAAGCGACTCCGGTCTCGAGATCTCCCTCGAGGGCTGAAGGGAGGGCCCGTGCCAGAAGGCGGCCCAATTGCAGGGTTAGGGATCGAGGCAGGCTTAGGTTTCGGTGGAGGGTCCCGGTTTGGGGTAGGGTTAGGGTTAGGGTTAGCACCCAGGAGGCTCCAGGCGCCGAACCCACAGCAGGGCAGTGGTCTCCGCGAAGGGCTGAGTTGAGGGCATAAGGGACGGTGCCGGTCAGGATCCGTCTTTGGCTGCCAAGGCCACACTCGTCGATCCGCCCTGGTCGAGGAGGCCTCCGGAATCCTCACGGGCAGCTGCAGCCGGGCCTGGGAAACGACATGGGGAGCTTCCAGCGTCCATGCCGTGTCCGTCTGCACCTCTTCTGGACCTCAGACGAGTGATGTTGTCAGACGTTGGAATTGAGTCCCCTTGGGGAGAGAGCGTTAGCTAGGGTTAGGGTTCGGTCCAGGGACGTCGCCAGGGCCGAAGCGACTCCAGTCTCGTGATCTCCCTTGAGGGCTGAAGTGAGGGCCCGTGCCCGAAGGCGGCTCAATTGCAGGGCTAATGGTCGAGGCAGGCTTAGGTTTCGGTGGAGGGTCCCGGATCGGGTTTGGGTTAGGGACAGGGTTAGCTCCCAGCAGGCTCCAGGCGCCGAAACCACAGCAGGGCAGTGGTCTCCGCGAAGGGCTGAATTGAGTGCCCAAGGAACGGTGCCGGTCAGGATCCGTATTTGGCTGCCAAGGCCGCACACGTCGAATCGGCCCTGGTCGAGGGGACCTCCGGAAACCTCTCGTGCTGCTGTAGCCGGGCCTGGGAAACGACATGGGGAGCTTCCAGCTTCCATGCCGGGTCAGTCTGCACCGCTTCTGGACCTCAGACGAGTGATGTTGTGAGACGTTGGAATTGGGTCCCCATGGGGAGAGAGCCTTAGCTAGGGTTAGCGTTCGGGCCAGGGACGTCGCCAGGGCCGAAGCGACTCCAGTCTCGTGATCTCCCTTGAGGGCTGAAGTGAGGGCCCGTGCCCGAAGGCGGCTCAATTGCAGGGCTAAGGATCGAGGCAGGCTTAGGTTTCGGTGGAGGTTCCCGGATCGGGTTAGGGTTAGGGTCAGGGTTAGCTCCCAGCAGGCTCCAGGCGCCGAAACCACAGCAGGGCAGTGGTCTCCGCGAAGGTCTGATTGAGTGCACAAGGGACGGTGCCGGTCAGGATCCGTATTTGGCTGCCAAGGCCGCACACGTCGATCGGCCCCTGGTCGAGGAGGCCTCCGGAAACCTCACGTGCTGCTGCAGCCTGGCCTGGGAAACGACATGGGGAGCTTCCAGCTTCCATGCCGGTCCGTCTGCACCGCTTCTGGACCTCAGACACGTGATGTTGTGAGACGTTGGCATTGGGTCCCCATGGGGAGAGAGCCTTAGCTAGGGTTAGCGTTCGGGCCAGGGACGTCGCCATGGCCGAAGCGACTCCAGTCTCGTGATCTCCCTTGAGGGCTGAAGTGAGGGCCCATGCCCGAAGGCGGCTCAACTGCAAGGTTAGGGATCGAGGCAGGCTTAGGTTTCGGTGGAGGTTCCCGGTTCGGGGTAGGGTTAGGGTTAGGGTTAGCTCCCAGGAGGCTGCAGGCGCCGAACCCACAGCAGGGCAGTAGTCTCCGCGAAGGTCTGAGTTGAGGGCACAAGGGACGGTGCCGGTCAGGATCCATCTTTGGCTGCCAAGGCCATACACGTCGATCCCCCCTGGTCGAGGAGGCCTCTTGAATCCTCACGGACAGCTGCAGGCTGGCCTTGGAAACGACATGGGGAGATTCCAGCTTCCATGCCCAGTCCGCCTGCCCCGCATCTGGACTCCAGGAACGTGATGTTGTCAGACGTTGGCATTGGGTCCCATGGGGAGAGAGCCTTAGCTAGGGTTAGGGTTCGGGCCAGGGACGTCGCCATGGCCAAAGCGACTCCGGTCTCGAGATCTCCCTCGAGGGCTGAAGGGAGGGCCCGTGCCAGAAGGCGGCCCAATTGCAGGGTTAGGGATCGAGGCAGGCTTAGGTTTCGGTGGAGGGTCCCGGATCGGGTTTGGGTTAGGGACAGGGTTAGCACCCAGGAGGCTCCAGGCGCCGAACCCACAGCAGGGCAGTGGTCTCCGCGAAGGGCTGAGTTGAGTGCATAAGGGACGGTGCCGGTCAGGATCCGTCTTTGGCTGCCAAGGCCACACACGTCGATCCGCCCTGGTCGAGGAGGCCTCCGGAATCCTCACGGGCAGCTGCAGCCGGGCCTGGGAAACGACATGGGGAGCTTCCAGCGTCCATGCCGTGTCCGTCTGCACCTCTTCTGGACCTCAGACGAGTGATGTTGTCAGACGTTGGAATTGAGTCCCCTTGGGGAGAGAGCGTTAGCTAGGGTTAGGGTTCGGTCCAGGGACGTCGCCAGGGCCGAAGCGACTCCAGTCTCGTGATCTCCCTTGAGGGCTGAAGTGAGGGCCCGTGCCCGAAGGCGGCTCAATTGCAAGGCTAATGGATCGAGGCAGGCTTAGGTTTCGGTGGAGGTTCCCGGTTCGGGTTAGGGTTAGGGTCAGGGTTAGCTCCCAGGAGGCTGCAGGCGCCGAAACCACAGCAGGGCAGTGGTCTCCGCGAAGGTCTGAGTTGAGTGCACAAGGGACGGTGCCGGTCAGGATCCATCTTTGGCTGCCAAGGCCATACACGTCGATCGCCCCTGGTCGAGGAGGCCTCCTGAATCCTCATCGGACAGCTGCAGGCTGGCCTTGGAAACGACATGGGGAGATTCCAGCTTCCATGCCGAGTCAGTCTGCACCGCTTCTGGACCTCAGACGAGTGATGTTGTCAGACGTTGGAATTGGGTCCACATGGGGAGATAGCCTCAGCTAGGGTTAGCTTTCGGCGAGGGACTTTGCCAGGGCCGAAGTGACTCCAGTCTCGTGATCTCCCTGGAGGGTGAAGTGAGGGTCCAAATCAGAAGGCGGCTCCATTGCAGGGTTAGGGATCGAGGCAGGCTTGGTTTTTGGTGGAGCGTCCCGGTTCGCGGTAGGGTTAGCGTTTCGGTTAGGTCCCAAGGGCCTCCTGGCGCCGAACCCCCGGCAGGGCAGTGGTCTCCCCGAAGGGCTGAGTTGAGGGCACAACGGACGGTGCTCGTCAGGAACCGTCTTTGGCTGCCAAGGCCACACTCGTCGATCGGCCCCTGATCGAGGAGCCTCCGGAATCCTCTTGTGCAGCTGCACGCAGGCCTGGGAAACGACATGGGGAGCTTCCAGGTTCCATGCTACGTGAGCCCGCACCGTGTCTGGACCGCAGACGCGGGGTGTTGTCAGACGTTGGAATTGGGTCCCCATGGGTACTGAGCGTTCGCTAGGTTCCAGTTCGGTTCAGGGACACCGCCAGGGCCGAAACGACTGCGCTCTCGTGATCTCCCTCGAGGGCTGAAGTGACGGCCCATGCCAGGAGGCGGTCAATTGCAGAGTTAGGGACCTAGGAAGGCTTAGGTTTCGTTGGGGGGCCCGGTACGGGTTAGGGTTAGGGCTAGGGTTAGTTCCCCGGAGGCTCCAGGCGCCGAACCCACAGCGGGGCCGTGGTCTCCCAGAAGGGCTCAGTTGAGGGCACAAGTGTCGGTGCCAGTCAGAAACCGACTTGGGCTGCCAAGGGCACACATGTCGATCGGCCCCTGGTCTAGGAGGCCTCCGGAATCCTCTCGGGCAGCTCCACCCGGGCCTGGCAAATGACATGTGAGCTTCCCGGTTCCATGCCGTGTCAGCCTGCACCGCTTCTGGACCCCAGGTGTGTGGTATTGTCAGACGTTGTCATTGGGTCCCAATGGGGAGAGAGCCTTAGCTAGGGTTAGGGTTCGGTCCAGTTATGTCACCAGGGCCGAAACGACTCCGATATCGTGATCTAGGCGGAGGGCTGAAGTGAGGGCCCATGCCAGAAGGTGGCTCATTGCAGGGTTATGGATGGAGGCAGGCTTACGTTTCGGTGGAGGGTCCCAGTTCGGGGTAGGGTTAGGGTTAGGTCCCAGGAGGCTCCAGCCACAGAAACCACAGCAGGGCAGTGGTCTCCCCGAAGGGTTGAGTTGAGGGCACAGGGGACGGTGCCGGTCAGGATCCCTCTTTGACTGCCAAGGCCACACACGTCGATCCACCCCTGGTCGAGGAGGCCTCCGGATACCTCTCTGCCATCTGTAGCCGGACCTGGGACAACACATGGGGAGCTTTCAGGTTCCATGCCCAGTCAGTCTGCATCGCTTCTGGACCCCAGGCGCGTGGTGTTGTTAGACGTTGGAATTGGGTCCACATGGTAGAGAGCCTTAGTTAGTGTTCGGGTTCAGGCCCCCGACGTCGCCAGGGCTGAAGCGACTCCGGTTTCGTGATCTATTTAGAGGGTTGAAGTGAGGGCCCATGCAGAAAGCGGCTCAATTGCACGGTTAGGGAACGAGGTAGGCTTAGGTTTCGGTGGAGGGTCTCGGTTCGGGGTAGGGTTCCGTTTAGGGTTAGGTCCCAGGAGGCTCCAGACGGTGAAACCACAGCAGGGCAGTGGTCTCCCCGAAGGGCTGAATTGAGGGCACATGGGACGTCGCCGTTCAGGATCCGTCTTTGGCAGCCAAGGCCACACAGTCAATCCGCCGCTGGTCGAGGAGGCCTCCGGTAACCTCTCTGGCAGCTGCAGCCGGGCCTGGGAAAGGATATGGGGAGCTTTACGTTTCCATGCTGAGTCAGTCTGCACCTCTTCTGGACCCCAGACGCGTGGTGTTGTCACACGATGGAATTGGGTCCCCATGGGGAGAGAGCCTGAGCTAGGGTTAGGTTTAGGTCCATGGACGTTGCCAAGGCCGAAGCGACGCCAGTCCCATGATCTACCTCGAGTGCTGAAGTGACGGCCCATGCCCGAAGGCGGCTCAATTGCAGGGTTAATGGTCGAGGCAGGCTTAGGTTTTGGTGGAAGATCCCGGATCGGGTTTGGGTTAGGGTTAGGGTTAGCTCTCAGTATGCTCCAGGCACCCAAACCACAACAGGGCAGTGATCTCCGTGAAGGGCTGAATTGAGTGCACAAGGAACGGTGCCAGTCAGGATCCGTATTAGGCTGCCAAGGCCACAGTCGTCAATCGGCCCCTGGTCGAGGAGACCTCCGGAAACCCCTTGAGCTGCTGCAGCCGGGCCTGGGAAACGACATGGGGAGCTTCCAGGTTCCATGTCGAGTCAGCCTGCACTGCTTTTGGACCCCAGGCGCGTGGTGTTAAACGTTGGTATTGGGTCCCCATGGTGAGAGAGCCTTAGCTATGGTTAGGGTTCAGTCCAGGGACGTCCACAGGCACGAGGCGACTCCAGTCTCATTATCTCCCTCGCGGTCTGTCGTGAGGGCCCATGCCAGAAAGTGGCTCAATTGCATGGTTAGGGATCGAGACAGGCTTAGGTTTCGGTGGAGGTTCGCGATTCGGGGTAGGGTTAGGGTTACGGTTAGCTCCCAGTAGCTCCAGGCTCCAAACCCACAGCAGGGTAGTGGTCTCCATGAAGGGCTGAGTTGAGGGCACAAGGAACGGTGTCGGTCAGGATCCGTCTTTGGCTGCAAGGCCACACACGTCAATCTGCCCCTGATCGAAGAGCCTCCGGAATCCTCTCGAGCAGCTGCAGGCAGGCCTGGGAAACGACATGGTGAGCTTCCAGGTTCCATGCCATGTCAGCCTGCACCGCTTCTGGACCCCAGGCGCGTGGTGTTGTCAGACGTTGGAATTGGGTCCCCATGGGGAGAGAGACTTACCTAAGGTTAGGTTTCGGTTCATGGACGTCGCCAGGGAGGTGGCATAGGGGGATGGGTTAAATGGGTGAACGGCTTTGGCTCGTATTAGTATTGAGGATCACTGGGTGTTGTATGTAAGTGATGGATGACTACATTCTTTACCTGAAGCTAACATTACACTGTATGTTAACCGCCTGGAATTTAAATAAAAAATTCATAATATGAATTTTAAAGAAATACATAAATACATTTAAACTAAAGTAAATAAATACATGTTAAAAGGGAAACTCATGTGATGATGTCAATAGACACAGAAAAAGCGTTCTGAGAAAATTTGGTATCCACTTGTGCTAAAAATCTCTTTAAAAGTCTGTGTAGACAGGTCAAATGTCAACATAACAAAGGCCATGTATGTGAAGCCCACAGCTAATGCCATACTCAGTAGTGTAATTGTGAAAGATTTTCCCCTAAGATCAGGCACAAGACAAGGATCCCCTAGATATGTGAAGGGGATTGGGTGATGCAGGCTTCTGGTTATGCAATGAATGAATCACAGATAGAAGATATAGCATAGGGCAGATAGAGAATGGTACTGGAGTAGCGATGCATGGTGACAGATGATAGCTACAGCTGTGTTAGCGTAGCAGAATGCATATACATTTGTCCAATGACTATGTTGTTCCTCTGAAACTAATGTAACATAGTGTGTCAGCTGTTCCCAAATAACATGTTTTTTGTTAAACAAGGTAAAGGACTGAAATAAAAAGTTTAATGTAAAAGAACCTGTTAATATCTAATCAACAAATGCAGTGAAGTTCCAAACTAGAAACTCACCGTATCAAATTCTGTATCATTCCTATACACTAACCCAATTATCTAAGAAGAAGTAAAGAAAACAATCCCATTTACAATAGCATCAAAAACAATAAAAATTATAGCAATACATTTAGCCAAGGAAACGAAAATCTCTCTACAGAAAAGTATAAAACCTGTGTGCAGGAATGTAAGAAATTCAATTTGGGTGAAAGAAAGGGGAGAACACACAAGTCAGTGAAAAGCCATCCCATGTCCAACTTTCGGAGGAATTAATACAGATACAATGTCCATATTACCCAAAGCTATCTAGAGATTCAGTGCAATCTCTATCAAGACTCTGATGCAATATTTATGCAATTATAAAATCATATCCTAAAATTTATTTGGAACCACAAAAAGACCCCATGGAGCCAATGCAAGAAAGAACAAATCAGGGGGCATCCCCCTTCTTGATTTCAAGCGTCATTCTAACACAAAGAAATCAATTATGTCACTGGCATAAGCACACACACAAGACAATGGAACAGAAATTGAGAGCCCAAACTAAACCCATGCATCACAGTCACCTAGTATTCGACAAGGGAGTCAATAAGACACAGTGAAAAAGAGTAGTCTTTTAAATAACTGGTGCTGGGAAAATTGGATATTCACAAGTATAAGAACAAAGTTTAGCACCGTATAATACACCACTCCCGAGAGAGTGAAAGGAAGAAATAGAGAGAGATGTGGTTAGAGAGAAACAGAGACAAAGAGGAAGTACAAGAAGGAAAGTAGAGACCTGGTCCGGTAGGTGGACACGGTGAGATGGGCCAGGGGAGAGGGGATGTAGGAAGTGGCTCTGAGTGCTGGGGCAGAAAGGGCTTCTATCATGGGCATCAGAGTTCCATGGCCCCAAGACTCCAACATCCCTGGGTCCAAGTTCTGCAGAGGCCATTGGAATTGAAAAGATGGGTAGCCCTCATTTCTTCTGGAATTGTGAGGTTCAGCCTCACGTTCTGTCCTGGAGAGGGATGTCTTGAGGGACAATGTGCTGCTCTTTGGAAGGTAAACTCCATAGCCTGCCCTGTGGGGAGGTGTCCCAGGGCCATCTCCCTCACTGCCCAGGCTCTGTTGGATTTCCCCCCTCCCCCACCAGCTGGCCTTCCTCAAGTTCTGAACCCAGGCAACAGGCATTGGGTTCCCACCAGGTCCTCCAGTCTGGACCTGACAGAGGTGGATTAGTAATATTGGTAAAAAAAAAAAAAAAAAAAAAATATATATATATATATATATATATATATATATATATATATATATATATATATATATGTCACCTATGTGTCATCAAAGATATTATTCGTGACTTTTCAGATAAGCTTTCAACACCAAGAAGGTGATGTTAGAGAATCTGGCATGAATGGAAATTCGCAGATTCTAAATGAGGAATGATTTTTCATTTTTAATGTTTCTTTTTTTGAGAGAACCCGAGCTGGGGAGGGGGATAGAGTGGGAGACACTGAATATGAGGCAGGCTCGAGGCTCTGAGCTCTCAGGACAGAGCCTGATGCGGGGCTCCAACTCATGGACTGCAAAATCCTGACTTGACTCAAAGTCAGACGCTTAACCGACTAAGCCACCCTCGCGCCCCAGGAAGGATAGTTTATTGGCAAAGAAGAAGAAATTAAAGAGAGTGTAAAGGATGTCTATTTTTCATTGAACTATTGTTCACACATTTGTTGTTAGTTTTAGGCATACATTGTAGTCATTCCATATGTCTATACATTATGTTGTACTCCACCACAAGTGTAGCTATCCTGTGAAAGCATGCAACAATATTGTTACAGGATTGACTCCATTCCATTGGCTGTCCCTTGTATCCCTAGGATTCATTCACTCCATAGCTGGATGCCGGTATCTCTCTCTCTCAAAGGTGTCTGTTCTTTATCTAACATAAGTATTTTGGTGGTAAACAAAATCACCTCTTGTTCAGCATGTGTAAATCGGTGGTCTATTTTTCTGTGAATATTGCTTCATACATTACAAATGATGTCGTTATGTTAATAAATTCGGTTTCATTCTTCACTCACAAGAAAGAGAAGGAAAAGATTTTGTGTCCCAGGCCCTGTTTCTAAAACCTTCCCAACGAGGAGAACAGGCTTAGTTGCCCAGAGCACCTTCGGTCTCTCAGTGGAGCAACCAGGGCCTTCCACATTGAAGGAATTCCCATGGTGGCCAGCAGAGAGAGCTCAAGAACCACAGACCCCCGAGGGGCGGGTTCCTCTGCTGGGCAGTGATAGCCAGCAGAGGGCGCACCATCTGCTCTTCTGACCCAGGGCACCTCAGAGCAGGAAGGGCTTCGATTGCTCTCAGAGGACTGAGGCTTCTGCTGGTGCCTCAGTACAGAGAGCAGAGCTGCATTTCTAGCAGGTTCTGCCACCCGCCCCAGGGGAGACCTTGGGAGCTTAGCAGCAACGTGGCATCTCCTGAGTCGCCAGAGAGAAGCTGCCTTGTTGTACTGAGTGCTGAGGAGGGGGCGCCGGGTGGCTTCCCTGGTCAAGCTGGTTGCTGAGCTGCACAGGCCTTTGCATTTTCTGGGCTGTTCCCGTGTGTCATGCCACCCCTTCCCGGACAGTTTTTGAACAAGACGTATTTTACTAAAGGACTTGTGGATGGCGGGGTCCCACGACATCACCTCATAGATGCAGTCGATGGTTTGTTCCAGATCCAGGCTTGTTTCCGGGAAGGAACCCTAACAGAAATTCAGGAGCTCGGGAGCTGCATTCAATTAGGACGTGGATCCATGAAATGCTCGTCTCACGACCTTCCAGAAGAATGAGCTGGGACCCATGTTCCGAGTCCTGCTGGAACCAGCGACCAAGGTAAGGGCACAAACTGTCCCACACATCATACATGCTTTTTTAAAAATTTCATGGTTATTTTTCCAACCTAGTGAAGTGATTGAACACTACAGAAATCCCGGTAGGTAAGTCTCATTCACCTTATGTTATCTTTTCATTTAAATTCCACTGAGTGAAGACACAGTGTAATATTAGTTTCAGGGGTCCAATATAGAGCAAGACTTCCACACGTCACCAGGTGCTCATCCCAGGTGCACTTCTTAATCCCCATCAGCTGCTTCACCCATTCCCTCACCTCGCTGTGGAACTCCTCAGTTTGTTTCCTAGTTAAGAGTCCATTTGTCTCCTCCCCCCACCCCTTTGTTTTGTTTTCTTGCCATGTGGTAGTGAAATCATTGGGTATGTGTCTTTCTCCAACAGGCTTATTTCGCCCAGCATAACATTCTCTCTCTCCATCCACCTCGTGGCAAATGGCAGGATTTCATGTTTTTACGGCTAAATAATATTACCTTCCATAGACCACATCTCCATTTATTCATCCGTTGATGGGTGCTTGGATAGTTTCTGTCATTTGGCTGTTGTAGAAAATGCTGCTGTAAACATCACGGTGAATATATCCCTTTGAAGATTTTGTATTCTTTGTGGAAATACCTTGTAGTGAAGTTGCTGGATTGTAAGGTACTTCCATTTCCAGTTTTGTTGTGTTTTTTGACATCTCCATGTGGTTTTCCAGAGTGGCTGCACCAGTTTGCATTCCTACCCACAGTGCAAGAGGGTTATTCTTTCCCCACATCCTTGGCAACACCTGCTGTGTCATCCTTCATTGACTTTAGTCATTGTGATAGATGTGATGTGTTCTCTCATTGTCCTTTTGAATTGTATTTCCCTGAAGATCAGTATTGTTGAGCATCTTTTCATGGGTCTCTTGGCCATGTATATGTCTTCCTTCGGGAAATGTCCACTCGTGTCTTCTGCCCATTTTTAATCAGATTTCTCATGTTTTGGGTGCTGTATAACTATATATTTTGGACACTAACCCTTTATCCGATGTCGTTTGCAAATATCATTCTGTTGATGTTTTCGTTTTGTTGATTATTTCCTTGGTGACGGAAGGTTTTAATTTTTATAAAGTCTCATTATTTTTGCTTGCGTTTCCCTTACCTCTAGAGATATATCTACAAAGACGTTGGTACAGGCAATGTCAAGTAAGATACTACCCGTGTCATCCTCTGGGATTTTTATGGTTTCAGGTTTCACATATAGGTCTTTGTCCATGTTGGATTTATTTTTGTGTATGTTGTAAGAAAGTGGTCCGTTGTTTTTGTTTTGTTTTGCAGATTTCTGTCCAGTTTTTCCACAACCATATGTTGAAGAGCCTTTTTTTAAATTTATGCATTTAATTTTGAGAGAGAGAGAGCGAGCGAGCGAGTGAGCATGCAGAAGAGGGGCAGAGAGATACGGAGAGAGAGAATCCCACGCATGCTCTGCACTGCCCTGAGATCATGACCTGAGCTGAACCCACCATCACATGCTTTCGTGACTGGGCCACCCATGTGTCCCAAGACTATCTTTTTTTTCCATTGGGTGTTCTTTCCTGCTTTGTTGAGAATTAATTGGCCATAGAGGTGTGAGTTTATTTCTGGGTGTCCATGCTATTGATCTATGCGTATGAGTTTGTTGTTGTTGTTATTTTTTGTTGTTGTTTTGTCAGTACTGTTCAGTACGGACATACTGATCATACTGTTCTGATCAGTATAGCTTTGTAATATAACCTAAAGTCTGGAATTGTGATGTCTCCAGCTTTGCTTTTCTTCTACAAGTTTGTGTTGGCTGTTTGGGGACTTTGTCATTCCATACAAATTTTGAGATGATTTGTTCTTGTGCTATGACAAATGTTTTTGTTAGTGTGATATCCCTATCACACTTCATTTCAGTATATGTGCAGATTGCTTTGAGGAGTGTAGACATTTTAACAGTATTTTGTGCTTCCCATCCATGAACATGAAATGTATGTCCATTTCTTTGTGTCCTCTTCCATTTATTTCATCAGTGTTTCATAACCTTTAGAGTACAGATCTTTCACCTCTTGGGTTAGGTTTATTCCTGGTTTCTTGTGGTATTTGTGAGCCTGTCAATGGGATGGATCCCTTACTTTCTCTCTGTGTTAATTCATGATTTGTTAGAAATTCAACACATCTATGTTTCTTGATTTCTGTAGATTGTGACTTGTCGAATTCATATATCGATTCTAGCCATTTTTAAGGGAGCCTTTCATGTTTTTTATAGAACCTATCATGTCAGTTCCAAACAGCGAAAGTGCTACTTCTTCCTTGCCGATTTGGATGCCTCTTATTTCTTTTTGTTGTCTGAGTGCTGTGGTTAGGGTTCCCCGTACTATGTGGGATAACAGTGGTGAGAGGGTTCATTCCTATCTTGTCCCTGACTTTGGAAGAAAAACTTTCAATTTTTACCCATGGAGGATGAGATGAGCTATGGGTTTTTCAAAGACAACCTTTATTATGTGCAGGTAGGTTGAGTCTCCATGTACTTTGCTGAGGGTTTTTATCATGAATGGATGTGACATTTTATCCAATAGTTTTCCTGCATCTGTTGAAAGCATCCTATTGTTCTTACCCTTTCTTCTATTACTGTGGTGCAGCATGTGGATTGATATGTGAATGTGGAACCACGCTTGCAGCCCAGGAATATATCCCACTTGATTATGGTAAATGATGCTATCCATGTATTGTTGACTTTCATTTGAAGGTATTTTAATGAGAATTTCGGCATACATAGTCATCAGGCTATTGCTCTGCAGTTTTATTTAAAATTTTTTCAACATCTTTTTCAATGCTTCTTTCTTTCCTTAGATAGCGTACATAAAAGTGAGGGAGGGGCAGAGAGACAGGGAGAGAGAGAATCCTGGCCATGCCCCACACTGTCATGGCAGGGCCCAACGTGGGACTCGAACCCACGTACCGCAAGATAATGTCCTCATCCAAAATGAAGAGTTGGACAGTAAACCGACCGACCCACACAGGCGCCGCTGCAGTGTTCGGTTTTCGTGGAGGCTTCATCTCGTTTTGGTATCAGGGTAATGATGGCCTCATACGATGAATTGGTCAGTTTTCCTTCTTTTTTTACTTTTTGTAATAATTCGAGGAGAATACATATTACCTCTTCCTTGAATGGATGGTAGAATTCATCAATGAAGCCATCTGGCCATGAACTCTTGTGTTGGGGGGAGATTTTTTTAATTACTGATGGGGTATCTTTCTGTATTCAGGTTTTAGGTATCTTCCTGTTTCAGTGTTGGTAGTGTGTGTGTTTCCAGGAATTTGTCCATTTTTCTCTGAGTGTCCAATTTGTTGCATAGAGTTGTTCATAATATTATCTTCTAATTGTATTTTTGTGGTGTTGACTGTCATTTCTCCTTTCTTATTTGTGATGTCATTTATTTGAGTCCTTTCTGTCTTCTTTGTGAAGAGTCTGCCTAGGAGGTTTTCAAGTTGATTACTGCTTTCAAGGAACCAGCCCCTGGTTTCCTTGATTTGGTCTAGTGTCTTTTTGGTTTCTATATTCCTTATTTCTGCCCTAAACTCTATTATTTCCTTCCTTCTGCTGCTCTTTTTCTCATTCCTGTAGGTGTAAGTTAGGATTCTTTGAGATTTTTCTTGCTCTTTAAGGTAGGCTTGTATTGCTAGATACTTCCATCATAGACTGCTTTTGCCGCATTCCAAAGGGTTTTACCAGTGTATTTTCATTTTCATTTGTTTCAGTGTGTTTTCTCATTGATTTCCTGTTTGAACCATTCATTTAGTAGCATGTTACTTAACCTCCCCTTTTTTGTGGCCTTCCCGGCCCCCCCCGCCCTCTTTTTGTGGTTGACTTCAAGTTGCCTAGCTTTGTGGTTAGAAAAGATGCCTGGTCTGATCTCTGTCGTTGGGTACCTCTTGAGGCCTGATTTGTGACCTAGAATGTGATCAATTCTGGAGAACGCCCCAGGTATGCTTGAAAAGAATGTGTACTCTGCCATTTTAGTATGGAGTGTTCTGAATATATCTCTTAAACGCTTCTGGTCCAGTGTGTCTTTCAAAGCCATTGTTTCCTTGTTGACTTTCTGTTTCTAGGTTCTGTCCATTGATGTGAGTGATGTGTTAAAGTCCTCTACTATCATCATATTATTATAAATGAGTTCCTTTACGGTTGTTGCTAAATGTTTTGTATACTTGGTGATCGCATGTTGGGTGCATCAAAATTTACAATCATTGGATCTTCTTGTTTGGCTGTCCCCTTTAGTATGAGATCGTGTCTGTCTTCATCTCTTGTTATAGCTGTATGTATGTATGTATGTATTTTAATTTAAGTCTTAGTTGACATACAGTGAATTCTCGGGTTTAGGAGTAGAATTCGGTGATTCATCCTTTACATACAACACCCAGTGCTCATCACAACAAGTGCTCTCCTTAATACTCGTCCTCCGTCTAGCCCAGCGCTGACCCATCTCCCTCCATCAACTTTCACTTTTGTTTTTGTCTAATATTAAGAGACTCCTGTGGTTTGTTACCACGCTTCTCTTGTCCTGGCTCCTTCCCTAGTTTTCATGTGTTTTGTTTCTTAACTTCCACATGAGTGAAATCATATATGTGTCTTTCTCTGATTGACATATTTCATGTAGCATACTACATTCGAGCTCCATCCACATCGTTGCAAATGGCAAGATTTCATTCTTCTTGAAGCTGAGTTATATTTCATTGTACATACATATGTGTGTATATATGAACATACACTTATGTCCATATGCATATACATACGTATACATACACACACACACCACAACTTCTTTACATCTTCATCACTTGATGGATACTTGGGCTTTCTCCATAGCTGGGCTACTGTTGATAATTCTGCTATAAATATTGGGTGCATGCAATGTCACTATTAGGTATTTACCCAAAGGGTACCAAAATAGAGTCTCCGTTTTAAAGTTTATTTTGCCTGATATAAGTATTGCTACTGGCTTTCTTTTGACATTATTGGCATGATAAATATTTCTTCATTCCCTCACTTCAAATCTGCAGGAGACCTGGGGCTCCTGGGTGGCTCAGTCGGTTAAGGGGCCGACTTCGGCTCAGGTCATGATCTCGTGGTCCGTGAGGTCGAGCCCCACGTCAAGCTCTGTGCTGACAGCTCAGAGCCTGGAGCCTGTTTCAGATTCTGTGTCTCCCTCTCTCTGACTCTCCCCCATTCATGCTCTGTCTCTCTCTGTCTCAAAAATAAATAAACATTAAAAAAAATTAAAAAAATATAACAAATCTGCAGGAGACTTCAGTCCAAATAAGGCTTTGTAGGCAGCATCTAGATAGACATTGTTTTTTGTTTGCTTGTTTGTTTGTTTGTTTTGTCCATTCTGACGCCCTATCCAATGTCTTTGGATTGGAGCATTTAGTCCGTTTGTCGTCAGAGTGATTATTGCTAGGTATATATTTAGTCCCATTCTACTAGTTGTTTTGTCATTGTTTCTTGATGTTTTCTCTGATCCTTTCTTGTCTGTAACACTTTTAGTCTTTCCTCTCCACTCAAGAGCCTGATTTAAATATTCTTTTCTTTTGACTGGTGGTACATTTCTTTACTTATTTTTAATATTTCTTCTTTTTACAATTTAAGCCCAAGTTAGTTACCTTATAGAGGAATACAGTTTCAGTAGTAGAATTTAGTGATCCATCAAGTACAAAATATACCCAATACTCATCCCAAGGTCCACCCCTAATGCCCATCACCCATTTAGCCCGTACCCCTATTCAGTAACCCTCCAGGAACCCTGAGATTCTTCCCTCTATTTAACAGTCTCTTATCATCTGACTCCCTCTCTGTGTGTATCTTATTTTTGCTTTCCTTGCACTATGTTCATCAGTTTTATTAAATTCGACAGATGAGAGAAATCATAGGATGTGTGTCGTTCTCTGACATATTTTGCTTAGCTTAATAAAGTCCGGTTCCATCCCCGTGGTTGCAAAGAGCGAGATATCATTCTTTTTGATCGCCGAGTAATAGTCCATTGTATGAATATACCATATCTTCTTTATCCATTCATCTGTCAGTGGTCATTTGGGCTCTTTTCATAACTTAGCTATTGTTGATAATGCTGCTAGAAATATTGGAGTACACGTGCCACTTCGAGTCAGCGTTCGTGTATCTTTTGGATACATACCTAGTAGTGCAATTGCTGGGTCCTAGTGTAGTTCTATTTTTTGTTTTGGTGACGAATCTCCATACTATTGTCCACAATGGCTACACCACTTTGCATTCCCACCAGCATTGCAAAAGGGTTCCCTTTCCCTGCATCCTTGCCAACATCTGTCATTTCCGGAGATGTTAATTTTAGCCATTCTGATAGGTGTGAGGGGATATCACATTGTGGGTTCGATGTGTATTTCAGTGATGACCAGTGAGATTGAGCATCTTTTCATGTGTGACAATCTGGATGTCATCTTTCTTAAAGTGTCTCTTCATGTCTTTTGCCCATTTCTTCACTGGATTATTTGGTTTCTGGGTGTTGAGTGGGATCAGTTTTTTATAGATTTTGGATACTAACCCTTTATCTGATATGTCACCTGCAAATATCTTCTCCCATTTCATTCACTTGCCTTTTAGTTTGGCTGATTTTGTCCCCTGCTGTGCAGAAGCTTTTTATCTTCAGGACCCAATAGTTCATTGTGGTGTTTATTGCCCTTGCTTCTGGAGACATGACAAACAAGAAGTTGCTGCGGCCAGGATCAAGGAGGTACATTGCCTGTTATCTCCTCTAGGATTTTGATGGTTCCTGACTTACATTTAGATAATTCATCCATTTTGAGGTGTGTGTGTGTGTGTGTGTGTGTGTGTGTGTGTGTGTGTCGTTTAAGGACAGTGTCAAGGTTCATCATTCTCACTGTCCAGTATTCCTAGTACCATTTGCTGAATAGACTCTGATTCCATTGGATATTCTTTCTGTGTTAACAAAGATTACTCACCATATGTTTGAGGGTATATTTCTGGGTTCCATAGTCTGTTCCATTGACGTCTGTCTCCGTTTCTGTGCCTGTACATACTGTCTTGATGAATGCAGCTTTCTAATACACCATAAATCCAAAATAGTCATGTTTCCACCTTTGTTTTCTTTTTCAACATGACTTTGGCTTTTGGTATCTTTTCTGGATCCTTACACATTTTAGGTTGTTTGTTCTAGCTCTGTGGAGAAAGCTCGTGTTATTTTGATAGGGATTGCATTGAGTGTGTCGATGGCTTTGGTAGTAGTGACATCTTAACAATGTTTGTTCTTCTAATACGTGAGCATGGAATGTTTTCCATTTCTTTGGGTTTCTTCAATTTTTCTCATAGACGATTTATAGTTTGTTGCTTACATCCCCATTGGGAGAGAGTCTGAGCTAGGGTTAGGGTTCGGTCCAGGACGTTGCCAGGGCCAAAGCAACTCCAGTCTCGTGATCTCCCTAGAGGAATGAAGTAAGGGACCAGGAGACAGCGGGGGTCAAGTGTTTGATTAGGTCTCAAGATCGGGTTAGGATTCGGTTGAGGTTTCCGGTTAGGGGTAGGGTTTGGGTTAGGACCCAAGAGGCTCCAGGTACTGAACCCACAGCAGGGCAGTGGTCACCCGAATGGGCTAAGTTGAGGGCACAGGGGAGAGGGCCGGTAAGATTCAGTCTTTGGCTTCCTGGCCACGCAAATCTATGGGCCATTTGTTGGGTAGGTATCAGGAATTCCCTCAGACAACTGCAGCCGGGCTTGCAGAAAGACATTGTGAGGTTCCAGGCACCATGCCTAGGGACACTGCCCCGCTTCTGGAACCCCAGGCGCGTGGTGTTGCCAGACCTTGGGATTGGGTCCCCAAGGGGAGCGAGCCTTAGCTACGGTTAGTGTTTGGACCAGGGACGTAGCCTGGATTGAAGGGACTCCAGTCTCGAGACCTCCCTCGAGAGATGAATTGAGGCCTCATGTGAAGGTGAGTTTAAAATGAAGGGATAGGGTTCAAGGCCGGCTTAGGATTCGGAAGAGTGTCCGGTTAAGGGTAGGGTTGGGGTTACGTCCCAGGAGGCCCAAGGTGCCGAACCCAGAGGAAGCCAGTGGTCTCCGCAAAGGGCTGAGTTGAGGACACAAGGGACGGTTTCGGTCAGGATCTGTCATTGGCTGCCAAGGCCACACACGTTGATCAGCCCCTGGTCGAGGTGGCCTCTGGAATCCTCTTGGGCAGCTGCAGCTGGGCCTGGGAAATGACATGGTGAGCTTCGTGGTTCCATGCCGAGTCAGCCTGCACCACTTCTGGACCCCAGGTGCGTGGTGTTGTCAGACGTTGGAATTGGGTCCCATGGGGAGACACTCTTAGCTAGGGTTGGGTTTCGGGCCGGGGACGTCGCCAGGGCCGAAGCAACTCCAGTCTCATGATCTCCCTCGAGGACTGAAGTGAGGGTCCATGCTAGAAGGCGGACAATTGCAGGGTTCGGGATCGAGGCAGGCTTAGGTTTCAGTGGAGGGTCCCATTTTGTGGTAGGGTTAGGTTTAGGGTTAGGTCCCAGGAGTCTCCAGGCGCCGAACCCACAGCAGGGCAGTGGTCTCCCAGAAGGGCTGAGTTGAGGGCACAAGGGATGGTGCCGGTCAGGATCCGTTTTGGCTGCCAAGGGCACACACATGGATCCGCCCCTGGTCGAGGAGGCCTCCAGAATCCTCTTGGCCAGCTGCAGCCGGGCCTGTGAAACGACACGGTGAGCTTCCAGGGTCCATGTCGAGTCATCCTGCACCGTTTCTGGACCCCAGGCACGTGGTGTTGTCAGACGTTGGAATTGGGTCCCATGGGGAGAGAGCCTTAGCTAGGGTTAGGGTTCGTTCAAGGACGTTGCCTGGGCCGAAGCGACTCCAGTCTCATGATCTCTCTCGAGGGCTGAAGTGATGGCCCATGTTAGAAGTCGGCTCAATTGCAGGGTTAGGAATCGAGGCAGGCTTAGGTTTCAGTGGAGAGTCCTGGTTCGGGGTAGGGTTAGGGTTAGGTCCCAGGAGGCTCCAGGCGCTGAACCCACAGTAGGGCAGTGGTCTCCCCGAAGGGCTGAGTTCATGGCACAAGGGACGGTGCCGGACAGCTTCCGTCTTTGGCAGCCAAGGCCACACATGTCGATCAGGGCCTGGTCGAGGAGGCCTCCGGAATCCTTTCGGGCATCTGCAGCCGGGCCTGGGAAACGACATGGTGAGCTTCCAGGTTCCATGCTGAGTCAGCCTGCACCGCTTCTGGACCCCACGCGCCTGGTGTTCTTAGACGTTGGAATTGGGTCGCCATGCAGAGGGAGCCTTAGCTAGGGTTCGGAGGTGGTACAGGGACGTCGCCAGGGCCAGTGCGACCTAGGTCTCATATACTCCCTCGATCGCTGAAGTGACGGCCCATGCCAGAAGACGGCTAAATTGCAGGGTTAGGGATAGAGGCATGCTTAGGCTGTTGTGGAGGGTCCTCGTTCGGGGTACGGTTAGGGTTAGGGTTATGTCCCAGGAGGCTCTAGGCGCCGAACCCACAGCAGGGCAGTGGTCTCCCCAATGTCTGAGTTGAGGGCACAAGGGATGGTGCCGGTCAGGATCCGTCTTTGTCTGTCAAGGCCACACAGATGACTGGGCCCCTGGTCGAGGAGGCCTCCGGAATCCCCTCCGGCAGCTGCAGCCGGGCCTGGGAAACGACATGGTGAGCTTCCAGGTTCCATGCCGAGTCAGCCTGCACCGCTTCTGGACCCCAGGCGCCTGGTGTTCTTAGATGTTGGAATTGGGTCCCCATGCGGAGAGAGCCTTAGCTAGGTTTCAGGTTTGGACCAGGGACGTCGCCAAGGCAGAAGCGACTCTGGTCTCGTGATCTCCCTCGTGGGCTGAAGTGAGGGCCCATGCCAGAATGCTGCTCAATTGCAGGGTTACGGTTCAAAGCAGGCTTAGGTTTCGGTTGATGGTCCCGGTTCGGGGTACGGTTAGGGTTAGGGTTAGGTCCCAGGAGGCTCCAGGCGCCGAACCCACAGCAGGGCAGTGGTCTCCCCGAAGGGCTGATTGAGGGCACAAGGGACGGTGCCGGTCAGGATCCGACTTTGTGTGCCAAGGCCACACACGTGATTGGGCCCCTGGTCCACGAGGCCTCCGGAAACCTCTCGGACAGCTGCAGCCGGGCCTGGGAAAAGCCATGTTGAACTTCCAGGTTCCATGCCGAGTCAGCCTGCACCACTTCTGCACCCCAGGCACGTGGTTTTGTCAAACGTTGGAATTGCGTCCTCTTGGGGAGACGGCTTTAGGTAGGGTTAGGGATCGGTCCAGGGACGTCACCTTGACCAAAGCGATTATAGTCACTTGGTCTCCCTCGAGGGCTGAATTGAGGGTCCATGCGACAAGGCGTCTCAAGTACAGGGTAGGTTTCGAGGTAGGGTTAGGTTTGGGTGGATGGTCCCGGTTAGGGGTAAGTTTAGGGTTAGGGTTAGGACCCAGGAGGCTCCGGGCACCGAACACACAGCAGGGCAATGATCTCTCCGCAGGAATGAGTTGAGGGCACAAGGAAGGTGATGGTCAGGATCAGTCTTTGTCTTCCAAATCCACACACGTCAATGGGCCCCTGGTCGAGGAGACCTCCAGGAACCTCTTAGGCAGCTGCAGCCCAGCCTGGAAAATGACATGGTGAGCTCCAGGTTCCAAGCCTGGTGTGCCTGCACCACTTTTGGACCCCAGGCACGTGGTCTTGTCATACGGTGTAATTGGGTTCCCATTGACAGAGTGCCTTAGCTAGGGTGATGTTTCGGTCCAGGGACGTCGCCAGGGCCAAAGCGACTCTGGTCTTGTGACCCTCGAGGGCGGAAGTGAGGGCCCATGGGACAAGGCTGCACAAGTACAGTGTTAGTTTTCTAGGCAGCCTTAGGTTTTGTTGGAGGTTCTCGGTCAGGGATATGGTTAGGGTTAGGGTTAGGACAGAGTAGGCTCCAGACACCAAACCCACAGCAGGGCATGGTCTCCGTGAAGGGCTGAATTGAGTACACAAGGAACGGTGCCGGTCATGATCTGAATTTGGCTGCGAAGGCCACACAGGTCAATCGGCCCCTGGTCGAGGAGACCTCCGGAAACCTCTCATGCTGCTGTAGCCGGGCCTGGGAAACCACATGGGGAGCTTCCAGGTTCCATGCCGAGTCAGTCTGCACTGCTTCTGGACCTCAGACGAGTGATGTTGTGAGACGTAGGAATTGGGTCCCCATGGGGAGAGAGCCTTAGCTAGGGTTAGGGTTCGGGCCAGGGATGTCGCCAGGGCCGAAGCAACTCCGGTCTCGTGATCTCCCTCGAGGGCTCAAGTGAGGGCCCGTGCCAGTAGGCGGCTCAATTGCAGGGTTAGGGATCGAGGCAGGCTTAGGTTTCGGTGGAGGGTCTCGGTTTGGGGTAGGGTTAGGGTTAGGGTTAGCACCCAGGAGGCTCCAGGCGCCGAACCCACAGCAGGGCAGTGGTCTCCACGAAGGGCTGAGTTGAGGCCACAAGGGACGGTGCCGGTCAGGATCCGTCTTTGGCTGCCAAGGCCACACTCGTCGATCTGCCCCTGGTCGAGGAGGCCTCCGGAATCCTCACGGGCAGCTGCAGCCGGGCCTGGGAAACGACATGGTCAACTTCCAGGTTCCATGCCGAGTCAGCCAGCCCCATATCTGGACTCCAGTCGCGTGGTGTTGTCAGACGTTGGAATTGGGTCCCCATGGAGAGATAGCATTAGATAAGGTTAGGATACGGTTCAGCGACGTTGCCAGGGCTGATGCGACACCGGTCTCGTGATCTCCCTCCAGGGCTGAATTGAGGGACAATGGGACAAGTCGGCTCAAATGCAGGGTTAGGATCGAGGCAGGCTTAGGTTTCGGTGGAGTGTCCCAGTTCGGGCTAGGATTAGGGTTAGTGTTAGGTACCAGGAGTCTCCAGGCGCCGAACCCACAGGAGGGCAGTAATTGAGGGCACAAGGGATGGTGCCACCCAGGATCAGTCTTTGGCTGCCAAGGCCATGCATGTCAATGGGCCCCTGGTCGAGGAGGCTTCTGGAATCCTCTGGGGCAGCTGCAGCCAGGCCTGGGAAATGACATGCTGAGCTTCCATGTTCCATAGCCTGCATCGCTTCTGGACCCCAGACACGTGTTTTGTTCAGAGGTTGGAATTGGATCCCCATGGGGAGAGAGCCTTAGCTAGGATCAGGGTTCGGTCCACGGACGTCTCCAGCGCTGAAGCGACTCAGGTCTCGTGATCTCCCTCCAGGGCTGACGTGAAAGCCCATGCGAGAAGGCGGCTCAAGTACAGGGTTAGGGTTCAAGGCAGCCTTACGTTTCAGTGGAGCCTCCCAGTTAAGGGTCGTGTTACGTTTAGGGTTAGGTCCCAAGAGGCTCCAGGCGCCGAACCCACAGCAGTGCTGTGGTCTCCCCGAAGGGCTGAGTTGAGGGCATAAATGAGTTTTACCGTCAGGTTCAGTCATTGTCTGTCAAGGCCACACACGTCGATGGGCTCCTAATCGAGGAGGTCTCCGGAATCCTCTCGGGCTGCTGCAGCCGAGCCTTGGAAAAGACATGGTGAGCTTCCAGGTTCCTTGCTGAGTGAGCCTGCACCTCTTGTGTACCCTAGGCCCGTGGTGTTTTTAGACTTTGGTATTGGGTCCACATGGGGAGAGTGCCTTAGCTAGGTTTAGTGTTCGGCCCAGGGACATCTCCAGTGCCGAAAGGACTCCGTTCTCGTGACCTACCTCGAGTGCTGAAGTGAGGGCCCATGCAGCAGGTGACACAAGTGTAGGGTTAGGGTTTGAGACCCGCTTAGGTTTCACTGGAGATTCCCGGATCGAGGTAGTTTTAGGGTTAGGGATATGTCCTAGTAGGTTACAGGCGCCAAACCCACAGTTGGGCAGTGGTCTCCCCGAAGGGCTGAGTTAAGGGCACAAGTGAGGGTGCCGGTCAGATTCAGTCTTTGGCTGACAAGGCCACACACATTGACAGGCCCTGGTCGGGGAGGCCTTCGGAATCATCTCCGGCATCTTCAGCCGAGCCTGGGAAATGACATGGTCAACTTCCAGGTTCCATGCCGAGTGAGTCTGCACCGCTTGTGTACCCCAGGCGCGTGGTGTTGTCAGACGTTGGTATTGGGTCCCCATGGGGAGAGATCCTCAGCTAGGGTTAGGGTTCGGTCAAGGGACGTCGCCAGCCCAAAGCGACTATGCTCTCGTTATGTCCCTTGAGGGCTGAAGTGAGGGCCCATGCGATGGGGCATCTCAAGTTTAGGGTTCGGTTACAAGGCCGGCTTAATTTTCGGTGGAGACAACTGGTTTGAGGTAGGGTTAGGGTTAGTTTTCAGGAGTCTACATGCGCCAAACCCATAGCAGACCAGTGGTATCCCCAAAGGGGTGAGTTGAGGGCACAAGGGAGACTACCGGTCAGGATCAGTCTTTGGCTGCCAAGGCCACACACGTCAATCAGCCCCTTGTTGGTGAGGCTTCAGGAATCCTCTCGGGCAGCTGCAGCCACAGGGGAAACAAAACGGAGAGCTTCCAGGTTCCATGCCCAGTTAGCCTGTACTGCTTGTGGACCCCAGGACGTGGTGTTGTCACATTTTGGTATTGGGTCCCCTTGGGGAGAGTGCCTTAGCTAGGGTTAGGTTTCTTTCCAGGGACGTCGCCAGGGTCAAAGCGATTCCGGTCTCATATTCTTCCTCGAGGTCTGAAGTGAGGGCCCATGCAACGGGGCGTCTCAAATGTAGGGTTAGGGATCGAGGTTGGCTTAGTTTTCAGAGCAGGGTCCTGGTTTCGGGTAAGGTTAGTTTTAGGTCCCAGGAGACTCCAGGCTCTGAACCCACAGTAGGGCAGTGGTCTCCCCGAAGGGCTGAGTTGAGGGCACAAGGGAGCGTGCAGGTCAGTATCAGTCTTTGGCTGCCAAGATCACACACGTCAATGGACCCCTGGTCGAGGAGGCCTCCGGAATCCCCTGGGTCAGCTGCAGCCTGGCTTGGGAAACGACATGCTGAGCTTCCAGGTTCCATGCCTTGTGAGCCTGCACCGCTTCTGGACCCCAGGCACATGGTGTTGTCAGACGTTGGAATTGCGTCCCCATGGGGAGAGTGCCTTAGCTAGGGTTATGGTTCGGTCCAGGGACGTCGCCAGGGCCGAAGCGACTCCGGTCTCGTGATATCTCTCGAGGGCTGAAGTGAGGGCCTATGACATGGGGCTGCTCAAGTGTAGGGTAGAGTTCTAGGCCCCCTTTAGTTTCGTTGGAGGGTCCCCTTTTGTGGTGGGGTTAGGGTGTGAGTTGAGGGTACAGGGAGGGTGCCGATCATGACCAGTCTTTGGCTTCCTATTTCTCACAAATCTATGGCCCCCTGTAGGGTAAGCCTCAGGAATCCTCTCAGGCAGCTGCGGTCGGGCCCGGGAAATGTCATGGTGAAGTTCCACATTCCTTTCCAAGTGACCCTTTACTGCTTCTGGACCCCAGCCACGTGGTGTTGTCAGAGGTTTATAGTTCCTCTGGGAAGTCCAGGGAAGTCGCCAGGGTCGAAGCGACATCAGTGTTTTCAATTTCATGGAAGGCTGAAATGAGGGCACATGCTCCGACATGGATGTGTTGTAAAGTTAGTGTGATATATAGGGTTAGGTGTAGGGTGAGTGTTCTAGTTAGGGTTACCATTAGGTTTAGGGTTAGCTCCCTGGATGCTCTGGGTTGTTACCCCAGAGCATAGCAGGTGTATCTCCAAAGGGCTGAGTGGAGTCACAAGGGTGTGTGCCGGTCAAAATTATTCTATGGGTTCCTAGGCTAGACATGTATGTGCCACCCTTACTGTAGGCTTCAGGAATCCTCCAGTGCAGCTGCCGTCTCGCTTTGGAAATGACATGGTGATATTCCACGTTCCATGTTGAGTATTTCTTCATCAATTCTGGAACCCATGTGCATGCTGTTATTAGAAAATATACAAATGTGTATTTTCTGATGGAATGATATCTCCCTTGATGTCTTTGCGGTGTTAAAGTGCTCTTCTATGATTGTATGAGTATCAATTATTACTTTAGTTTTTCAGTGTTTTGTGTATTGGATTCTCTCAGGTTGACCACATATATGTTTACAATTGCTGTATCTTTTGTTGGATTATACCTTTTTTCATTATAATTTCCTTCTTTCTCTCTTCTTAGAGTTTTATTTTTAAATGTATTTGTTTGATATAGGTATGGCTACTGCTGTTTCTTTTGATAATTTACTTCTGTAATTACTCTCTTGTAGGTAGAGAATAGATAGGTCCTATATTTCATTCATTCTCTCACCCAGTGCCTTTTTTTATGAGGAGAGAGAGTTCGGGTATGGGAGGGCTGGTTGGGGGAAATGGGGAAGACAGAGAGCAAGAGAGAGAATGAGACTCAGTATGTATCTTAAGTAAGTTCCTTGTTCAGTGCAGAGCCCAATTAGGTCTCAGTCCGATGACCCTGGCATCATAGCCTGATCCAAAGTCAAGAGTTGAAATCTCAAGTGATTGAGCCATCCAGGCGCCCCTATCTGTCCCCCTGTGCCTTTGATTTGAGCATTTATCCTGTTTCCTTTCAAAGTAATTGATAGACATATACTTGTCCTTTTATTACTTGATGATTGTTGTTTCTGAATCTTTCTGATACTTTCTTCTCTTTCTCTTTTGTATGGTTTGCTGGGTTTCTTTAGTACCACAGTTGAAACTGCTTGTCTTTATAGTCTGCATATGTATTGGTGGTGTTTGATTTGTGGTTATTATTAGGTTTGTACCTAACCACTTGTGCATATAGAAGTCTATATTTAGCTGATAGTTGTTTAAGTTTGAACCAGTTCTTTACTCCTCTCCTCCCTGTGTTGTAGATATGTAGTGTCACATTTCAAAACCTTTCATATCGTGAATACTTTGGCTGATGTTTTATAGATGTACTCATTTTTATTGCTTTTGCGTTTCGCATGTTAATAGTGTCACTTTAGGTGTTTCTTTTCCACTTAAAGAGTCCGCTTTAACATTTCTTTCAGGGGTGGTTTGTTGGTTGTGAACTCGCTGAGTATTTATTTGGGAACCTCTTCATCTCTCCTTCCATCTGAATGATAGTGTTGTGGATAGACTCTCTGGCTGCAGATGTTATCCATTCAGCACCTGTACCATACCGTGCTGCTCACTTACGGTTTCAAAGTTTCTTCTGAAAAACATCCAGTGATAAACTTATGGGGCTTCTCTTTTAGGTAATTGTCATCTTTTGGTTTTTCTGCTATTAAATTGTTTCTTTATCACGACATTTTGCATTTTAATTCCTATATGACTTGATGTGGATCTGCTTCTGTTGAATATTTTGGAGGTTCTTTGTGCCTCCTACTTCTGGATCTGTTTCATTCCCCGCATTAAGGACGTTTTCATCTATTGTGTCTTCAAATAAATTTTCTTGTTCCATTTCTCAGAGTTTGGAGAATGAGAAATAGGGCAGAAGAGACCTATTGAAGGTTCTCTGATGAGTCACTGGTTTTGCATGTGTGGAGGGTAGATTTGGGATTCAAATGAACAACCTACCTTTAATTTAAAAGAACTAGAAAAAACAACAATCTACCAATGTCCAATGTTCTCAAAAGGGAGGAAGTAATGCATATGAGAGTGGAAACCAATGAAACGGAGACCATGAAATCAATAGAAAATATGAAGAAGGTCAACAGTGGGTTTTCTGAAGAGTGAAACAAAAATTTCAAGATTATACGTAGACTATGCTAAGACAGAGAGAGGACCCAACTCAAAATAATTATAAATAAAAGGGCAGACATTACACCTGATACCAAAGAAACATAAAGGAGACAAAGAGGCGACCATGGCTAAATTAGATGCCAGCAAACCACCTACATAGAAGAAATGGATAGGTTCTTAGAAACACACAATCTACCAAGACTGTATCAGGAAGAAATAGAAGGTTTGCACAGACCCATTAAAGGAAGACTGCATCAATACAAGAAGATAACCAATGGAAGTAAATTGAATCAGTAATCGAAATTGTCTCAGGGAAGAAAAGCCCAGGACCAGGTAGATTCACTGGTGAATGTGACCAAACGTTTGTAGAAGAAATAACAGCAGTCCTCTTACTGATTCAAAAGGAATGAACATCATAAACTCATTTCATGAGACTGGAATTACCCTGGTAGGAAGCCAGAAAAGGATACTACCTGAACAGAAAACCATAGGCCAGTATTCCCATGATGAATATAGATGAATAATTCCCAGTGATATACAGGCAAACCAAATTAACCATCACCTAAAAAGGATCATTGACCGCGATGTAGGGTTTTTCCCTGTAAAGGAAGGATGTTTCAGAAATGAAAATCAATAAATATGACCCCTCACATAATTGAATGAAAGAAAAATCATCCAGAAACCAGACTCAACTATAAATAGCAAACGGAGGATTACTAGAAGGGAGGTGGGCAGGGGGATGGGTTAAATGGGTGATCGGCTAAGGAGGGCGCTAGTAGTGAGGAACACTGGATGTTGTATGTAAGTGATGGATGACTACATTGTACTCCTGAAACTAACATTACACTGTATGTTAACCAACTAGAATTTAAATAAAAACATGAAAAAAATATATACTAAAGAAATACATAAATAAATTTAAAGTTAACAAAATAAATACATTTTTTTTAAATTTTTCTTAATGTTTATTTTTGACAGAGAGAGAGAGATAGAAAGAGAGAGACAGAGAGAAAGAGAGAGAGAGAGGCAGAGATAGAGAGAGAGAGGGCATGATCAGGGGAGGGGTAGTGAGAGTGTGAGACACCGAATCCAAAGCAGGCTCCAGGCTCTAAGCTGTCAGCACAGAACCTGATGCGGGGCTCAAACCCATAGACCGTGAGATCATGACGTGAATCAAGTCGGACGCTCAACCAACTGAGCCACCCAGGCGCCCCATACATTTTAAAAATTAAAAAGAAAACTGCTGTGACTATGTCAATAGATACACAAAAAAGTTCTGAGAAAATTTGGTATCCATTTGTGCTAAAAAATTCTTTAAAAATTCCCCGTAAAGGGAACATATTTCAACATAAGAAAGGCCATGTATGTGAAGCCCATATGTAACATCATACTCTATAGTGAAATTGTGAAAGACTGTCCTCTAAGATCAGGAACAAGACAAGGATGCCCTAGATATGTGAAGGGGTTGGGTGATGCAGGCTTCTGGTTATGGAATAATAAATTACAGATAGAGGATATAGCATAGGGAACATTGAGAATGGAGAATGATACTGGAATAGTGATGCATGGTGACAGATTGTAGCTACACCTGTGTTAGCGTATCAGAATGTATACACTTGTCCAATCACTATGTTGTTCATCTGAAACTAACATACTGTATCAGCTATTCCCAAATAACATGATTTTTTAAAAAGGTAAAAGAATGAAGTAAAGTTCAGTGTAAAAGAACTTGTTAATAGCTAATCAAGAAATACATTAAAGTTCCAAACTAGAAAGTCACTATATCACATTCTGTAGCTTTCCTATACACTAACCAAATTATCTAAGAAGAAAAGAAAACAATCCATTTACAATAGCATCAAAAACAATAAACTGTATAGGAATAAATTTAGCCAAGGAAGTGAAAGATCTCTCTACAGAAAACTATAACACCCATGTACTGAAATGGAAGAAATTCAATTTGGATGAAAGAAACAGGAGAACACACAAGTCAGTGAAAAGCCATCCCACGTCTGTCTTTCAGAGGAATTAATATAGATACAATGTCCATATTACACAAAGCCATCTAGAGATTCATTGCAATCTTTATCAAGACTCCAATGCAATTTTTATGCAATTAGAAAAACATATCCTAAAATGTATTTGGAACCACAAAAAGACCCCAAGTAGCCAACGCAAGAAAGAACAAAATAGGAGGCATCACACTTCTCGATTTCTAGCTGCATTCTAACACAAAGAAATCAGTTATGTCACTGGCATAAGCACACACACAAGACAATGGAACGGAAATTGAGAGCCCAAACTAAACCCTTGCATGAACAGTCAACTAGTATTTGACAAGGGAGTCAAGAATACATAGTGGAGAAGGGTATTCTCTTGAATAACTGGGGCTGGGAAAATTGGATATACATGTGCATAAGAATAAAGCTTAGCACCTTATGTTATACCACTCCAAGAATTAACTTGAAATGGATTAAAGATGTAAATGAATAGTACGGAAACAAAATTCTTCCTCATCGTTTCCACTCTTACTATGCCAAGACGGAGCTGTTGAGGTGGTGAAGGGCTGGGTGGAGAGTAGTGCTGGACATAGAAGACTGTGTGTGTGGAACAGACTTTCTTTACTAGTCTGGAATTATCCCTCTGATTCTTTAAGACTAGCCACTTCCTTCCCCACATTTGCAGACACAGCTAGTACCATGCTGCCAGCAATGCACTGCTTTGCCTCCTCCAACTCTTAGAAATTCTAGGTGGGACCCAGTGGGAAGGGTGGAGTTTAGAAGCACTGATGCTGCCCTGTTGAAACCAGGTGGAGAGGAAGGAGACAGGTGCCATTCGGCTTCATTGGGGTTCAGGTATGTTAGTGTTGGTGTTGGTGTTGAATTTTTCACCTTTTACCCTAACACATCTCAAAAGTTTAATTTCTGTCCTGCAGGTCCACGTGGTTTCCAGGATATTTCCTCCTTTCCCAGAAGTGCCCTCCATGTCATACCCCATGGGCTGACATTTATCACCACCCATGGGCTTTGGACCACCCCCACCTTCTCCAAACTGGGGTCCTCTGGGACCTCACCTTCCTCCTCCACCATGTGGAAAGATGATATGACTAGTATGAGTTGACTTATAAAACACGTTGTGTCTTTTACTTGTTATGTGTTTGGAGGAGATGCAGTGATGGCACCACAGGGCTTTCAGGTCAGCCTGAGTGAGGACGTTGTAAGGTTCTTCAAGTTTCTCAGGACATGCATGAAATGGGCAGTCATTTCCACATAGTGAGCTGGGCAACACGTGTCTCTGATAGAGAAGGAAAGAGGCCTTATACGTGCTGACAGACATAGCATTCCCTAGGATGTAGCTTGTACAGAGGCCATGTGCTGGGCTCTCTGAGGGATGAAACACACCCCTAACATACTTTCTAGCGAGTTGAGACCTGAGCTGTTCACAGCTGCTTGATTAGTTAAAAAACACCTGAACCAAGGCCCTGTAAACCTTCCTCAAGGGACAGGATCAGATCTCCCTCTTGTCCTCAAGGGTCACCCGAGTCACGTGGAAAACGCTCTGTCCCGGGTAAGGGACCCGAGAGTGTGAATGAGTTGAATATAATGAAACATGTTCAGGATGGTTTGTTTTTCTTCCACACAGTCAATGCAAGTCAGAATCAACCTCCATCTGCCTCCATCCTTTATGAGACCTAAGACGTGATGCAGCTCCAATGGGAAATATCAGTTGTGTCTCTACCAAGGATGCAGAAAAAGACAAGGGAAATTCTATTGCCAGTTTCAGTTGCAATACTTTCTGGAAAATTTTATCTGGCCTTGTCTGTTTTTTTTTTTTGTTGTTGTTGTTGTTGTTGTTGTTGTCTTTTTTTGGTCTTCTGGTGTCTTTACTGTTTGATTTATGTCCTCACAAGCCTCCAGGCTTCTCCAATGTAACATCATCATGTTAGCTAGTGCCTCTGGACGCCACAAGTGCATAGAGGCTGAGGACCACGTGGCTCTCACTTAGTGTTTGTGGAAGTAACTTGAGGAGGATGACACTTCACTGCACCCTCAAGTCTTCTGGAGCGTCTGACTCCTTCCACACCTTCTTTACACGGGATTATCCTGATTATTTTCATTTTTTCCTTTTTCAGTGTAGGCCATGAATGTGTTCAGAATGTCTGCTATGAGCCTCATGACTGGAATTGATAAAAACTCTTTCCAACATTATATTGTGTGCTTTGTGCAGTGCTGAGCGTTCCTAGAAAAATTTCAGAATTCATTACTGGTCCTTCTGTGTTGGCAAATGTACGATCGAGAACTTCTCCAGTTGTCCCCTAGGTGGAAATACTCTGAATTTTCAGAAGTGGCATGTGTAATAAAAAATGTACGTGGAACTGCAGATAATCAGTGATTACTTGCAGGGCCAATACCTCACAGAGTTCTCCAGTTGTGTTTATATGGGTAGGTTCTCTTGTGTCCCGGGAGCATTTGTAATTGGTACTTTGTCTCATGATACCTTATGGGAGTTTTTCACCTGAAATTGAGACATGTTTGTGTTCATTCTTTTACGCAGAATTTCTACCTCCCTTTTACAATGGCACAAAATAGCTCTGCAACTCATGTTGTATTTAAAAGCTGAATTACCTGTGAATTAAGATAAACATACTTGAGACCAATGAATATGCACAGGTAATGTGTTTCCCTTAGAAAACTCATATCCAGGCCCCAATGCTGGACTCCAGGAATCCCCATCTCCTCAGAGGTCTTTGTGGCCTTGCACAGAAGATGTGTTTGTAAGGGAGGGAAGCAGAGTGAGGACAGGCATGGGATCGCAGTTAGAGCTTTGACCTTGGGGTGGCCCTGGATCTCTGTGTGGTTCTGGTCATTTCTTTCATTCCTTCATGTTCTGTCTGTTCTCAATGTGCAAAGAAAAAGTCTGCAGATCTGGTGGAAGAGGACACCAGAGAGATCCTGGACACAGATGCCTGCCTCTCTGGAATACTTTCCTTTATTAGACTGGCATTACTGCCATCAATCTTCTAGAACAGGACTCCTTGGCTTTCTGCATTTTTAAACATGGGCAGTGACGTGTGGTGACAGTTGTTTTTCCTTGTGGCATCTGGTACTTTCAGGCTATAGGTGGGACCTCACGGAAGGGTAGAGTTTTCTGACACTGATGCTCTGTTCTACTAGAACCCCTGAATGAACAAGGGGCCAGGTGCTGACACCTGCTTCATTGTGTTTCAGCTCCTGTGGGCGTTCTGCTTCTGTCTGTCATACCAACACACCTGTCACTTCTGTAGGTCCCTATGGATGCAAGGGGACCTCCTTTCCCAGGTCCACCCTGCACAGATACAATTTATCACTGTTCATGGGCTCTATGGGCTGCCTCCAGCTCCTTGATGGTGGGACAGTACCCATCACCTCCACCTCAACTATTTGTGAGATAAACTGAGCTGTATGAGTTGACTTGTTCAGCATGTTCAGCTTCTATGTTGTTGAGTCTTTGAGAAGATGGAGAGATGGCCTCACACGCTTTGTAATGCAATGGTGCTGCTGGATGTGGACACTGTTAAGATTCCTCAAGTTTCTCAGGACATACATATGTTGGGCTGTGTCATTTCCATTACTGAGCTGGGCTGCATATATCATTTGTGGAGAAGGAAAGAGTCTTTTAATAGAAAAGCAGGCATATCAGTTCTGCAGATGTGCCCAGCACACAGTCCATGTCCCTGGCTCTGTGAGAGATGAGGAAAACCCTTACCATCAGGGGCTTCAACTGTCCTAATGGGGAGAGAGTCACATGCGTTAAATTACATGGAGCTTCTGGTCTACAATAATGGCAGCTCCACTAATGGGTCCTCAAGTACAAGAGACGGAGACATGAAACTCATGGAAATGAATTGGAGACTGTGCATGAGAAGGGAGAGCTGAGATGCTACAGAGAGGAGGGTGTTGGACTCAGTGAGATGGAGTTGGAGGCCATTTGTGGCAGGGCCCACAACCTGGGCAGGGATAGTGAGCGCAGAGTGGCATCCACACAGAGCTGCTGTATGGGTTCAAGGATAGTCCATGCAGGTATCATCTCTGAAATGTCATTGTGGCCAAAGGGCACCTAGTTCATTATCTAAATAAAGACTGTTGTTTCTCTTGGAGGTTCTCCTGAAGATTCTGGATCCTTGTGAAAGAATGCCCTGGAGATTTGTAGTTTTCCTTGGTTCTTATGGGATGCTTGTCTGCCTAAGTTTGTGTGCCTCTGTGAGACTAAATGTGATGAAAGGTTGTAGATTAGCTGTGTGGCTTCCTTGGCCTTCAGCCTGAATCAGACTCTTAGCAGGGAAATCAGGGTTGACCAGGAAACGCCCCTGCTGGAATCTTGTCACCGCACCCCTGAACCTACTGTGATGACCCTGCATGAAGGTATACATCTCTGAAACTTCCCTCAAAATTTCCAGAGGCACTGCCTGTGATCCTGCTGTCTCAGCCCTAATGCCAGCTCTCAGTGGGGCCATCTCAGAGCCTCAGCATTGTAATCTGAGAAGCAGGAACAATGTTGGTCTCTGAGGTCAGTGCGATGAAGAGGTGGTTAAGCACATAAGGAATTTGTAAAATGTATGGGATGAGTGGGCATTCACCCTTCTCAGGGTGGAAATGAATGTATCTGCACACAGAAGATCATCAACAGATGTTCATTAAGTTTCATGAAACTAAGGGTATAATGCCTGAGGTTGGGAGATTGGCAATTCCTGTTTCCAAAGATACAACAACGACCCCTGTGTTTTTTTTTTTATTAAAATTCAGGTCCTACTTTACAAAGAAGGAAAAAATAAGTATGAGAATGTGTATATTCAGGCATCTACATCTAAGATCTGAGGTAGACATACAAATGCAGCCACACAAATATGTGCTCATCCAAGGCCACAGATGTATTGTAGAAGACAAAATGCATAGAGGAGAACAGAAGATCCCTTTGCAATAAGTCAAAATCACTTTGACGTAGAGGACAATCCGTTTGAAATTTGGAGAGGACACTGAACCATTACAAACCAGCTATGGTTATTATATATTTAGAGATGGTGTCTAATCTGCCCCTTGGTCTGAATGCTTTCCCTGCCCACCCTGCCCACTCCACTTTGCCCTTCCTAATGTCCCCTAATACACTTGTCACAGTTGTGTTTCTGTGTCAGCGTCAGCTTCCAGGAAAATCAACACTCATTCCCCATCAAGCGTACACTTTGGGGTTCCTGTATATGCAGTCAGCCAACACATAGTATGTACAGGATTGGTGGAAGAAGACAGATCATTCTTTGCGGTTGTAATGCCTGGAAGGGACCTATAGTTCCATCTGAGGAGTTGGATACATCCTTTTGGGAGATCTTGTGATGGTTGATATATCTGTAGATAGATACTCATGAGCACATGGCGTGTGTGCTAGTTGATGGGGTTCGTGCTGATGAGGAGGGCAGGTATCTGTCTCCAGGAAAGGTTCTCTTCCGATGGTGAGGAATGGATTCAGGAGACCGGTAAGGAGGCCCTGCATTAACTCAGCTCTTGTGCCCTTGTGCACCTTACCAGCTTCCCCCAATAGCACCAATCTAGGTGGCCTCAAGGGGGCAAATGGCGCAGCTTTTGTGGTGAGTCTCACATGATGTCCCACAAAGCTTCCCCTGTTGCCTTATTGAGGAATCGGGAGGGCAGAGCTCCATGGTCTGAGATAGGTTCCTTGGACACCACCCAGGAGAGTTGTGGGTAAGCATATGGCTCCTTCTACATTGGCCAAGCCAATCCACTTTGCCCCAGGCACCCCGAAACCTCTGAGCCCCTTTTTCCTCCCAGCTTAGGGAAGCAGCCAGCCCTCCAGAAGCTTTTGGGTCATGGATTAGCCACCAAGGGTAAATGTCTGGCTGTACACATGCTGCCAGCATTGCTCTAGCAAATGTCAACATGAGCAGCTGCTGTACAGGGGATTCTCCTCCATTGTGATCAGGGCCTGGGACAAAACAAGACATGAGAGAGGGAGAGACAGGAGTGCCCTGTGCTCCTGGACAGGGCTGCATGCACAGAGCAGATATCCTGAAGCCTGGGGAGAAGTGGAGAAAGAGACAGGCAGGGAGAGAGACATTGAATTTGTGATAGGGGAATTGGGCAAGTCCTAGAGAGTGAAAGGAAGAAATAGAGAGTGATGTGGTTAGAGATAACGAGGGACAAAGAGGAAGTACAAGGAGAAACTAGAGACCTGGTCCAGGAATGTGGACGGGGTGAGATGGGCCAGGGGAGAGGGGATGTATGAAGTGTCTCTGAGTGCTGGGGCAGAAATGGCAGGTATCATGGGCATCAGTGTTGTGTGACTCCGAGACTCCAACATCCCTGGGGCCAAGCTTTGCAGAGGCTATTGCATTTGAAAAGATTGGTATCCCTCATTTCTCCTGGAATTGTGGGGGCACAGCCTCATGTTCTGTCATGGAGAGGGATGTCTTGAGGGAGAGTGTGCTGCTCTTTGGCAGGTAAACACTAGAGCCGCCCTGTGGGGAGGGAACCCGAACCCATCTCCCTCACTTCCCCAGGCCCTGTTGGATTTCCCCGCCGCTTCCTACCAGCTGGTCTTCCTCATGTTCTGAACCCAGGCATCAGGCATTGTGTTGCCCCCAGATCCGGCAGTCTGGACCTGGCAGAGTTGAACTGCCGATATTGATAAAAAGTATTTGACAAGAAGGTCCATATTCTCCCTCTGGAGCTAGTGGTGTGCATCAAGATCGTGGGTTTTTATCCTCCTGTCCACTGCCAAACTGAGGATGCCAGATGGTAGGTGAACCTTTTAAAACACCATAGTCTTCTCTTACATCAAATTCAAAGACATTTTCTTGTCCCAGCTTTCTTTTAATTTTGAAGAGATGGCAATTAGTAATTGAAGGCATAATGAATGGTCCTATAGGAATTTGACCTATAAGACTGATGGACATTATTTCATACATCTGTATCACTAAAGCACATTTTATTGGAAATATTAGCCAAGGATACATACAGTAAATTCATAACAGATGTGTAGCTCCCTGTAAGTGGCATTCTCTCCCTGCCACATATGTGTCATCAAAGATATTATTAGTGACTATTCAGATAAGCTCTCTACATCAAGATGGTGATGTTAGAGAATCTAGTATAAATGGAATTTCACAGATTCTAAATTAGGAATGATTTTTTTTAATTTATAATGTTTCTGTTTTTCTTTTTTGGAGAGAGCCTGAGGGAGGGAGGGGGGATAGAGCAGGAGACACGGAATCTGGGGCAAGCTCCAGGCTCTAAGCTGTCAGCACAGAACCTGACGCAGGGCTCAATCTCATGGACTGCAAGATCATGACCTGATGGGAAGTCGGATGCTTAACTGACTAAGCCACCCAAGATCCCCAGGAATGATAGTTCATTGGCAAAAAAAGATAAATTAAAGATAGCGTAAAGGATGTCAACTTTTCATTGAAATATTCTTCACACATTTGTTGTATTAGTTTTAGGCATACATTGTAGTCCTTCCATATGTCTATAAATTATGTTGTACTTCAGCACAAGTGTAGCTATCCTGTGAAAGCATGCAACAATATTATTACAGGATTGACTCTATTCCATTGGCTGTCTCTTGTATGCCTAGGACTCATTCGTTCCATAGCTGGAAGCAGTTATCTCTCTCTCAAAGGTGTCAATTCTTTATCTAACCTAAATACTCTGGTGGTAAACACAATTACTTGCTCAGCATGTGTAAATTGGCAGTCTATTTTTCTGTGGACATTGCTTAAAACATTACAAATGATGTCATTATGTTAATAAATTCTGTTTCATTCTTCACTCAAAAAAAAGGAGAAGGAAAAGATTTCTTTGTGCCCCAGGCCCTGTCACTAAGACCCTTCCCATTGTGGAGAACAGGCGGAGTTGCCCAGAGCACCTTCAGTCCCTCAGCTGAGCGACCGGGGCCTTCAACATTGCAGGAATTCCCATGGTGGCCAGCAGAGAGAGCTCAAGCACCACAGACCTGGAGGGGCGGGCTCCTCTGCCTAGGCAGTGATGGCCAGCAGAGGGCGCACCATCGGCTTTTCTGACCCAGGGCACGTCAGAGCAGGAAGGGCTGCTGCTGCTCCCAGAGGACACAGGGCCTCTACCGCTGTCTCAGGACAGAGAGCAGAGCTGTGTTTCCAGCGGGTTCTGCCGCCCGCCCCAGGGGAGACCTTGGGAGCTTTGCAGCAACTTGGCATCTCCTGAGTCGCCAGAGAGAAGCTGCCTTGTTGTACTGAGTACTGGGGAGGGGGCCCTGGGTGGCTTCCCTGGGCATGCTGGTTGCTAAACAGCATAGGCCCTTGCATTTTCTGGGTTGTTCCCGTGTTTAATTCCTCAAATTCCTGGACAGTATTTGAACAAGTCGTATTTTACTAAAGGACTCGTGGATTGCGGGGTTCCATGACTTCCCCTCATAGATGCAGTCTATGGTTTCTTACAGATTCAGGCTTGTTTCCGGTAAGAAACGCTGACAGAAATTCAGAAGAACGGGAGCTGCATTCCATTAGGACTTGAATACACGAAATGTTCGTCTCAGGACCTTCTACAAGAATGAGCTGGGACCTACTTTCCGAGTCCTGCTGGAACCAGTGACCAAGGTAAGGGCACAAACTGTCCCCCACATCATACATGCTTTTTAAAAAAAATTATGGTTATTTTTCTAACCTAATGAAGTGATTGAAAACTACAGAAAACCCGGTAGGTAGGTGTCTTAACCTTATGTTATCTATTACTTTAAATTGCATTTAGGAAACCTACAGTGTAATATTAGTTTCAGGCGTACAATATAGAGCAACACTTCCATGTGTCACTTGGTGCTCATCCCAGGTGCACTTGGTAATCCCCAGCAGCTGTTTCATCCATTCTCCCACCTCACTGTGGAACCCCTCAGTCTGTTTTCTAGTTAAGAGTGTTTGTCACTGTCTCCTCCCCCCTTTGTTTTGTTTCATTTTCATGTGTTAGTGAAATCATCTGGTATTTGTGTTTCTCTGACAGGCTTATTTCACCCAGCATAACATTCTCTCACTCCATCCACCTCGTGGAAAATGACAAGATTTCATGTTTCTATGGCTGAATAATATTACATTCCATATACTACATCTCAGTTTATTCATCAGTTGATGGATGCTTGGTCAGTTTCCGTAATTTGGCTTTTGTAGAAAATGCTGCTGCAAACTCATAGTGCATGTATCCCTTTGAAGAATTATTTTTGTATTCTTTCTGTAAATACCTCGTAGTGAAATTGCTGGATCGTAACATATTTCTATTTCCTTTTTTTTTTTGACGAATCTCCATGATGTTTTCCAGAGTGGCTGCACCAGTTTGCATTCCTTCCCACAATGCAAGAGGGTTTCTCTTTTCCCACATCCTTGCCAACACCTGCTGTTTCATCATTCATTGATTTTAGTCATTCTCACAGATGTGACGTGTTATCTCATTGTACTTTTGAATTGTATTTCCCTGAAGATGAGTAATGCTGAGCATCTTTTCATGTGTCTCTTGGCTATGTTTATGCCACCTTGGGAAAATGTCCATTCATGTCATCTGCCCATTTTGAATTGGATTTCTCATTTTTTGGGTGCTGTATAACTTTATATATTTTGGACAGTAACCCTTTATCAGATGTCGTTTACAAATATTATTCTGTAGGTGTTTTAGTTTTGTTGATTATTTCCTTTGTGACAGAAGCTTTTTATTTTTATGAAGTCCCATTATTTTTGCTTGTGTTTCCCTTACCTCAGGAGATATATCTACAAAGATGTTTGTACAGCCAATGTCAAATAAGATACGGCCTGTGTTAGGTATCCTCTGGGATTTTTATGGTTTCAGGTTTCACACATAGTTCTTTATTCATGTTGGATTTATTTTTGTGTATGTTGTAAGAAAGTGGTCCGTTTGTGTTTTTGTTTTGTTTTGCAGGTTGCTGTCTAGTTTTTCCAAAACCACATGTTGAGGAGACTTTTTTTAAGTTTATGTATTTATTTTTGAGAGAGAGAAAGAGAGAGAGAGACAGAGTGAGAGAGAGAACATGCAGAAGAGGGGCAGAGAGAAATGGAGAGAGAGAATCCCACGCATGCTCTGCACTCTCCTGAGATCATGATCGGAGCTGAATCCACAGTCACACGCTGTGGAGCCACACATGTGTCCCAAGAGTATCT